>NC_040017.1:26218571-26345012 GCF_000972845.2 Larimichthys crocea
ATATACACACACACAGATGACCAGTTGTCATGGCAGCGGGCACATCAGAGCCGAATCTAGCTGAGACTTCTTCCCCTCTGTCTGCAACACTCGGTGCACTCAGCTGAGGTGACGTTCAGCCGGAACCGAGAGGAGCCGAGAACTGTGGCGAGCTGTGATTTATGTAGCCACCGTACCGCTCGCACACTTTATCCTGCCGCCGCGCATATGGTCAGCAGCTTCGACGCTGCGTTGTGATAAATCCTCTGAAACACCATAAATATGCATATGGATTTTCCTATTTAATTAGGCAGCCCATGAGGAGATAACAGTGTTTTCCATATGGGCTCCCTCACTTAATCATGTTAGCAGTCACAAGTTTTTAATTAGTTATTGTGCAGGAACATATGTGAACCCCTCTACGAACTATACGGTCTTTTCCTTCCTTCTCGTTTCAGGACGATCTCATAGAGACCAGCAGTGACGAGGAGTCCGGCCTGCAAGAGGAGAAAAGATCGGGTTCAGTGGTTGATGTGGAGGATCTGGGCAACATCATGAACAGTGCCAAGAAAGCAAAGGTCAGACTCTGTCCACCTGCACAGTGACACCACTTTATTTAATCTGTACACTACGTTTTCCTCCACAGCCGAGTCAGCTGATGATCATTCAGAAAACCAGATCATACAGAAATTTATGCTGTACTAGTAAACAGCGATACAGTATTTGGCCGCCTGCTTCTCAATATTAGAGTTAGGTGTCGTTAGGAACTGGAGCTCCGCTCATCGTCCAGCACTTTTATTTTCAGCGTTTCCGCGTTAAGGTCTAAAAGCAGGCACCACCACCACCTTCTTCTTCCGATCGGAGTGTGTGGAGCGAGGAGGAAAAGTGTCATTGAAGGAGCAGCGGCAGATGGGTTGATAGACACCAGAGCCCCGGCAGGCGAGAGAGAGCTTGCGTAAGAGCGAGGACGCCCACTTCACAGACTTGTGAGGCGAGAGTGGCTGTAGAAAAACAAGAAAGCAGAAGGATTATCAGCGTCTTTACAGACCGCAGAGTAAAGAAGTGAGCTGTGAGAGTGAGGAAGGAAAAGATGTGTAGTTATTCAGTTACTTTGAGTATCTCAAACGAACGCCTGAGATAATACGTGTTTGGTCTCTACCTTTTGTCTACCCGTCATGGCTTTGAAAGTTAGAGAGACATCAGAAGCTCAGCTCAGCAGCAGGAGCCAGACTGGATTGAAAAATTCAAATGTGTTTCCATGTCGTGTTTATACGAAGTCCGTGGGTTCCTGTTGTTGTTTTTCTACTCGTTATGACCTGTTATAACATTTAACATGGTTGCCACGGGTCCTTGAATTTGTGAATTTAAATTAAAATAAATGTAAATATGATTTAAACCCAGCGCAACTACAAAGCGTTCACGCATTTGAGCCGCTCTCTCCTTTTTTAATTGTTGTCTGTGAGCTTCTGTAAAGCTGCCAAAAATTCTCACGGCAATTAACCTTAATCTGCGTCTCAAACGGTGCTCTGTAATCGTGCATGGAAAATCCTTGAAAAGTGCTTGAATTTGACGTTTTAGTAGTATGAATTACTGAAGTAGTATTATTTGCTGTGATCGTCACACTTGAGTGTCAGGATGACAATTTCTCCGTGTGTCTGTGGTTAAAAAAATTAGTGTTAGTAACATAATTTGGTCACACAGAGCCGGCAGCGCAAGATGTAATTAGTTTGTACACTAAAAATTTGCTATTGCCAAGAGACGACAAGTATTTAGCCGAGCTGCAAATTAAGTGTGAACAAGAAAATTCCCCTGACTGGAAATATGCTTGTTGGTTTAATATCTGATTTCTGTCACCACCATTAATAAACTGAATATGTTCAGTCTCGGGTTATGAAGCCTGAATGAAATCCACTCAGTGTTAAAGAGGAGCTGCAGATGTGTACCCGGCTTGTTTTCTGTCGTGCTTGAGATATATCTCTGCATAACTGCAGGTGGAGGCACACTTTGTCTGCGTTTGACCACTAGGTGATGGCAGAGACTCTTAAATCTCTGAGTGTAACACTGGTCTGATATTCGACACACGCTGTCACTAGGTAGATGTTTGAAGTCATGATTTGCCAAAGGTTATTTCCAGGTGGCAATGTTTGATCACTGATTATTTTAATCCATTTATTTTACGACGTATAACCCTCGAGGACTGCATGGAAAACGCAGTAAATCAGCATTATTCTGTTCACTGATGTTAATCTGGATCATATCTCGAGGCTCCGTTCCTTTAGACCAGCGTTCAGTCTTGATCCTTTTCTGGACTCAACTGTAAAACATATTCTTCCCAAAGGGTGTCTGAGTGAGCATGTAACAGTACTAAATGTCACGACATTATTTATCCCAACGTGAGAACACGAGACAAACATTTCACACACGAAATCGATCAGCCTGTTCTTGAAGCAGCCTGTGCAGAGATTAGGGGCTGTTAGCACCCACTAATGACTTTCGTTGTTGTGGCATTTCATGCTCTCAAACTCATTACGCTCAAGTAAATATCTGTCTGCAGCTGATTCTGATCTGAGAAAGTGTCTGCCTTCTTCAGGAATCATCTCTCACCTCATGCAACCCTGTCGGTTGAGGCCCGACCCATAAAAAGCTGTAGAGCTAAATATAGCTCGGGTGGATTTGTCTGTATTGATGGCAGCGATGCTTGAAGCTGAGCAAGGGAGGAGGACGAGTGAATCGCTGCTACTCATGATGATGATACACATTTCCCACAACTATTTTTCTTCTAATGTACTCGATGAGAGATTGGCAGACATGATGTGATTGCCTCCTATCGCCCAATCTTAGTCTATATCAGTCTTTTTGGCTGTAGTTCTGTTTGTTTGCTGCCAAGCTTCATTTTCTTTGTTTCTCTAATTGATTTTTGCACAAATGTCGATTGAATTGGCATCTAAACTTTGTCCCGAGAGGCTTTTCTGTTTCTGCCAGAGCGGTCCAATCCGTGCTGTGGGACCGTGGGACCGTTGCCAGATCAGAGCTAATGTGGAACGGATCATTACGCTGAGCGGCATTCGGGGGCCCGGGTTTTAAAGCTTTCAGCTCAGTGTCAAGCGGGAGAATGAAGCGCTGCTGTGTTTCCTCAAACGTAGTTCTTTGATTGGTTATCTGTTCGTGGATGCGCACGTCCACCCGCTCAGTCTGGCAGTCTCTCTTCTCTCATATTTTCTGGTTTTCCCTCTGATGTCATCAGGTTTCTCTGTTTGACAGAGTTTACTAATGGACCTATAGCTTTAGGTTATCGGTATCGAAGCTGCTAATGGACTCGAGACACAGAGACTCCTGACGGTCAGAGCTCCTGTCCTAGAAATGTGATGTGGAACACACCGACAATCCTCTGATGCTCTGGGTAGAGTCAGCTAATTCAGCTGGTGCTCGTCACCATCTATTTCTGTCTCTTACTCTTACTGAAGCCCCTGATGCTGACATCCTCTCGACACGAACCTCAAACAGAAACACATAGCTGCTTGAAGCCCGCCGAGATGGATTCTCGTGTAATCTCACGAGTCCAGCTGCCTCACAAGGTCGGTGTCAAACTGCACATCCATCGCTCTGCACGGCTCAAAACATCCAAGTGAACTGAGGATGGAAAACAAACAACCTTCTGAAGGTTTCTGTTGGGACACCACTTCAGCTGACTGTATTTTATAGTTTTGTACGGTTTGCATGCTGCTGAGTTATTCTGTCCACGCTGTTTATAAGTAAGATGTTTAAACGGCATATCAAATGTAGAGGAGTTTCTGATTTTCCAACCACTCGGTATTCTTTGAATCCTTGCATTTATAAAATACATTTTTAGTTTGAGTGTTTATGTAATCATTTTGCTCCCAAGCCTTTGTGCTCGTGCTTCCACGTGTCCCTTTATGTGATGTTTATGCCCCTTGATCACCTGCTCGCACTGTGTGTCATCGCAGCGCTTGTCCGACTGCATTGGCCCCACATTGCATCATGGTTCCAGAGCACAACAAGCCGCTGTGAGATGTCCCAGTTCTGTTTAGTCCAGGCCATAACTGGATGTGTGTGTGAGCTCTCGAGCTGAGCATTTGGACCCAGAGAGCGGGACCAGATGAATCGCTGTGGCTGCATGCAAACACCACAGGGACAGATTGTTGCACTGTTGGCTACATGTCGGAGTGGGGTGGACCTTTGTGCTGGCTGAGTGTGTCAAACTAGTCTTAGTCCATTTCAGAGCTTAAATTGCAGGCTACAGGATTTTCACACCTGGTTTTAGAAATGTGGCAAGCCACATCCTCCTGGTGATTGTACCTCAGGGTGGCTGATGCAATCCCAGACTGACTGTTTGTATGAGTTACTGTAAACCGGTGTGATAACTGGAATAGGACATGGCTTATAGCCACTTAAAGTAAGGCAGCATCATTTGCAGAGAGAGATAAATGAAGTTCCCAGATGTCATCCAGCACGACTCCAAATCCTTTTCCACCTTGGAGCGAGATGTGGGAGGATTCTCACACGGCACAGTCGCTTACTTATTCACAGCATCCCGTGTCAACAAAGCAGCAGCTCATCCGAGGGATGCTGCTGCTCTCACGATTGTGGAATCTTCACCGCACTCCAGGCCAGGGCTGGTTAATGGAGGGCACACGTGGCCTCGGCTGCACAGATTGAGATGCTCGATAGCCACGTGTGCAAAGCACAGCATTGTCAGGCTTATCAGCAGAAAAAGATTCAGCTTCTGGAGTCATGCACGATATATACGAGCTGTGTATTCACGCTCGTGTTAGAGCCCGGGCTCTTCTAGGTGACCTTCAGTCCTTTTTATCTGCGGGATGCCAAAAGTAGGTTGAGTGTTTTCTTTGTTGCAGCTACACAGCATCATTCAGATTCAGAAGGCTGCAACTAATGATTGTTTTCATTAATAATTGTGATTATGTGGTCTCTGAAGTGTGAGATAATAGTTAAACAATGTCACAATGTCGCTGAGGTGAGGTGACATCTCCATGTGGCTTTTCAATAAAATAAAACAGAGAAAGAGAATGACGCTGAAACTAGAGAATGTTTGCACAACTAATCAGCCATTCAAATAGTTTGATTTGTTTATTAATCCTTAATTAACTTGTTTCAGATCTGGGCCAGATGTTTTTGAACAGATCTTCTCCCTCCCAGCAATGTTTTTGTAAAATATCACGACTAAATTGAAGTATACTCGAGTAATAATGCTATTCAGAACTAGAATACATACATTGATCGCAGTAAAATGCCATTGAATGACCTGAAAAAACTTCTATAATCCATATTTTTATAATGTATCAAATGACAATGATGAAAATTCAGATAACTGCAGCTCTCCTCGGCTTTATAGTGAGTTTCAGCTCATTGTTCAGCTGTCACAGCTTTACTGTTCTGGTGCACTGCCACGGTTCTTATAGCGTCGTTTATGGAGGCACCAGGCAATGTAAAAGCTCTAAAACATTTTAATATTTAGCCGCTAAAGAACCAGATATTTCCCTCATGAGTTAGAAAATGCCACCGTCTTACAGCCAGAAACAGTAACTCTAATAAATGATGATGTTGCTCCGCGTCTGCTGGCTGTGTAAAGCAGCTGTTTATTGACAAGTTCACCGTATCAATTTAACGTCGTGTTCGCAGCTTGATCCCGCAGCGGCCCCCACGTGGCCAAAACAATACGTCACCGCAGAATCTCAGCATGCAGACTCTCAGACTCGCCGATCCTGGGGGGAATTATTTGGAAACGATGGAAATGGAGACTCTAACAGATGGATTTTGATGATCAGCTTGTTTCCCAGAGCCATCATTAAGGCTTAGTGGCACATGTCCATGACCTGTAGAGCTGTCCGGGACACGGGATCGTGCCCTGCAGCAAGCGGCACAGAAACCAGCGAAGTGTCTCAGTTCTTCAGGAATGCTCACATACATTCGTCAGCGTTTGCTGACAGAGTATCAGCCCCTCATGAGCACCGCTGTGCGGGGAAGATGACATATAGATCCCTATAGACAAGCCGAAGCAGTTGCAGCAGTACAGTAATTGGGTGGAGCTGTCACTTAGCACGGGTTAATCTCAAAGGCACGTCGTCCATCACGCCTCACTGAAAAGTAATACCTGTTCCCATGCACTGGGCAGCTTTTTCAAGCAGGACTTAATCAATCTTGTGTTGTATCTGTAAACAGCATATCTCTAAGATATTTAAATGTTTGCTGCAGTAATGTAGTCCTGACCTGAAGGAAGCTGTTTATCTTTGAAACGCTGCAGCAGCTTCAGCATAAAAAGAGACAGCTGTTGTGGTATAAAGACCAACAATTGCCTGCACTGTAGACCTTTTGTTGCATTTCATCGGGGAGAGGACTTAAACTGAGATTACCCTGTCTGGACAGGGGTATGCTCCTTTATTCCAAAAAGATAATGTCATGCAGTGGTTTATGGTTATGTCACAGTCAAAGTCATGCAAGGACTGCTGAATCACAATCCTTGATCTTCGTTCCCGTCCGACATCAAACATTTTGGAGGAGCTTCTTGAAATTTCTTGCTTTTAACTTCCTTCAAGTGTTAAGCATCTTGTGGCGAGCAGCTGCTACATATTGAGGCAGGTTCTTTAAACCTCTCTGGATGCTGTTTTTCCACTGAAATCATCGGACGCTGCTGCGGTAATAGTTGTAAGATTTCAGAACTTTGGTCTCTAGTATCCGGATTTCAGGACTTCAAGTGCATTGCAGTGACAAGTGTGATTAATAGGTAGGTTGCAGAGCGATGTCCTAACACACGTCTCCATTTGTCAGAGTTCTTCTGCGGGGAAAGTAAAAGCCTTTGAGTCCTGTTCTGTTCTTTACCGAGCCTGCTCCGCACACACGTCCCAGTGTGGTGACGGTGTAATAGACGCTTGTTTTACTCTTTAATATCTCTTTGTACATTCATATTGGCACTGTGCATACTTTTAACTTTGTCAGTGTTGTGGTTTACTGCACAGGTGAGCCAACACTGACGCGTGATTGACTCTTAAATGTGTTTCTAGGAAAGTTGGAAAACTATCAGTGGATATTAGTTTGGAGTAATTCACAGCTGGCTTTGAATATTATTTAGTTTCATGCCTTACTTTGTCTATTTGTGTGTTTGTTTGGTGGATTTTGTAGAACGATGTCTCGTTGGTTCATAATTTTGTTGAATAAATAAGTTTCTTTTTTTCTTTGCACATATAATCTAAGAACATAACCGATAACATCATTGTCTGTAAGCAATAACTTTTCCTCTTCCTGCCACAGAGCCGAGAGGACGGTCGAGAAGACGTTCAGATGGTGAAGCTGTCCAAGATGAACGGGTTGAAGAAGACTGAAGATGAAGGGGAAAGAAGAGAGATGATCACCCCGGCTCTTAGCGAAGCACTGACGAAGCAAGGTGAGGAAAAAACATGATTCGGTTCTCAATTAACGAGCCAACAAATTAGAAACAAAGAAGAAGAAGAAGAGGACGTCGATATGGTCTGACACAGCTTAAGTTGTTGGTGGAAATTTACGAGTCTTTGACTCGTGTGTAAAACTGTGTAGCCATTTCCAGGAGAACATCTGCTGAGTGTCAGTGGATAATATATTCATATTATCTAGCTGCACTGCTTTGCAATAAAAAAATCACATTACAGATCGAGTACACCAGCTGCTTGTCAGCGTATCCTTAACCTTGCTCTTTCCACAAGGGCAACACGGTCGTAATTCACTTTAAAATATGAATAATGAGTCATGCCATTTATTTATTTCAACAGTAAATCTAATAAACATATGCAAATTGCCAGCGGAGAAGTCAATTCAGATTTTTCTTTCCTGATAATCAAAGTGTCCTTTCTCGAACTCTAACCTCAGGTACCCGAGGACGTATCCTGTTAAATCTCCTCAAATGCTTTGGCACACCACCCAGAAAGTCATAAACATTGGGTTATGTTAAAGTTTATCATCTTGCTGAAATTTGCATCCTGTGTTTCTGCTAATACCCGAACAGAGAAATTGCTCTGAGGTGCTGCATGAGAACTGTGGAGCTGGTGAATGTGAGCCGTATAATGGCACTTAATGATGCATTGCAGTCCAATTATCCTCTCTGCCCCCGCCTGTCCTCAGGGTGCAGTCCCAAGAGTTTCACTCCTCTCGCCTCCCACACTAAAACCTCAACAAAAATACTCCGAGCTGGTGTCAACACAGGAGAAGTTCTTCAATCTGTCGCCTTCACTGAGAGGAAGTCTTATTGCATCTGTCTCGTGGATATTGTTTTCTGCCTGTTTCATTTACTCACATGCACACCTGATCAACCCGGCGTTTTATGCAACGGGATCTTGCACTGAGATTGTTTTTTAATGTCGCCTAAAGCATGGATTTATGTTTCTGATACTACACCCTGTGTTTTGGTAAACGGAGCTACTTGTCGTGCATCCATATGTTACACGTCGGTGTTTGCCTCTCGTAAAGCCCCAGAGTCTCAGTTGTTGACTCATTAGCGCTGTTTGAAACATTTTACTATCTCTTCTCCGTTGAGTCCATTCACTGGTGGAGCACAGCATTCATTTCCAGCCAGTAACCCCCCCCCACTGTGAGCTTACACAACCGTCTATAAATAGGACTTCACTTCATTTGACCAAATGCTGACCTATTTCACGGTGTTCATACTGCCAACGGTCAGTCCTGGTGGACACTTTGTTTCACTTGTTCGAAAAGAATGAAGGATGAAAGTTTTGGCACTGGTTAATCATGATGGCTCCTCTCGGAGGCCTGTGTTTCCTGTACAGACTTTTTCTGGCATGACATGGATGCAAAAGTCAGACATCTACTGAAACTCTGAGAAAGTTTTAATAGTGCTGCTGCATATTTAAGAAATAGCAGACTAGATTTTTCTAAAATCTTCTTTTTAAATGGTGATTAGAAGAAACGCAGACGTCCATTTGAAGCAGTCGTTGTATTACTGATTACGTCACTTCAACTAAAATCATCCTTTCATATTAGCACATCTGGTGCAACAATGTCAAACTCACTCATGTCGAGTCAGTTTTTTTTAGGTCATACGCGTTCATTAAAAAATATTTAGCCAAGTGTCACTTTGATTAGTTCTTGGAAAACTGAACTGATGAAACACATCCTCTCCATGCTCGTTTTATTTCCTTCCGGCGTCTCGGAGCGGAGAGTACAGAGTACCACTGATCAAAGTATAAAACCGTTTGCAGAACTGTCATTAATGTTGTGCCGAATCGCTTTGGCACCACTGACTCTGTGCCCCGCAGATGAGAAGCCCTGTGGGTGGGCAGCTATTTGCAGCAGCAGGCTACCTTCAAGTCTTCAGCTGATGGCGAATTTAAGACGTCTGTAAAGAGTTTAGAAGCGGGGGGTCACTGATATAATCATAAGAACACAATGTTCGTCAGAGTGACGTCTCGTTAAATAAAATGTAAGACTTGAAGGTGTTGAGAATTCATTAGGTTCACTTTTTTTTAAATATTAAACACACACACACACATTGATCAGACTAATAGCTGTGTGTCCGTGAACTCCAGAACAGGTTTTATTGTTACGGCGAAGCTCTCGGTCATTTTGCCTTTTGTCTCAAGTACTGATGTGTTACGCTGAGGTATAATTATTCATAGTACATATTGTACTTTCCCTGTGATAACAGAGAGACCACCTCCTACTCACTTTCACTCAGACCTCTCCAAAGACACATCGAAGAAGACGGAGACACTGGAAATCAATTTCCTTTATTACATTAAGATCATTAATAGTTAAAAGGTCCGATTCCCTCGTGTGGTTTCCACCGTCTCGCTGGCCTGAGGATGGTTTATATATATTTCTGTCTTGCAGTTGCCAGGAGCGAGGTCAGAGGAGGACACGTGCTCTCGAGGCATTTTCAATTTGATGCTGGTCAGCATGTTTTTGCCCCATATTGAATGTGCATTTATAGTTATCAAAGTGAAGCGATCAGTGGAACATCCTCGATCAGAGGCGAGCTGGTTCACGATAAGCTGCAACATACACCAATCAGCCTTGATGATAACATTTGTATTCGACTGATGTAGCATCTGTGAGAGCTCACACACACACACACACACACAGATTTCAGCTGCAAGAATTTAATTACAAAACAAATATAATGTTTCAAATTAAAGAGTTACCTGAGCTGCTGTTCTGCTGCTGCATAGAATAAGTAGAAAGCTTTCCAGTCGAGCCTTCTTAAACATCGAGCTCCTCTTGATTCCCCCTCGAAGAAAATCCCAATGTTCTGGTATTTCTTAAGCAGATTACGCGATGCAGATAAAAATATTCTGTTTGACAGACATCTCAAAGAAGGATGCGCTGAAAAAGAAAGCCAAGGAAAGAACAGAGAGACGTGCAGGGACTCACCCAGATGTGACCATTCATAGCCAGTGGTAATATAAGAGGATCGAGAGGCAGACTTATGAGGAAAGTGAATTTTAAACACTTTATCCTCCTTTTGCGCTGAAAGGGAATTTGAAACAGAATCCTCCCCTCCTTGCCACAGACGTGCCTCGTTCATGTACCACTCAAAGAAAATCTAATCTCCGCTTCTCTATGTATTAATTATCTGCTGAATTCAGTTTCTGGGTCAAAGAAGTGTTTGTTGACTGAGAGTCTTATTCTCCTCATGTTGTTCTTTGTCTTCCTGTGCAGGGTACAAACTAATTGGAAGTCACTCAGGAGTAAAGCTCTGTCGATGGACCAAGGTAAATGAATTTCTCAACAGCAGCAGAGAGTTTCTGACAGCCTGAGCGTGTGAATCTCTTTGAAAGTGTCTTTTTTTATTTTTTATTTTAGTCTATGTTGCGAGGAAGAGGAGGCTGCTACAAGCACACCTTCTATGGGATCGAGTCCCACCGGTGCATGGAGACTACGCCCAGCCTCGCCTGTGCCAACAAGTGCGTCTTCTGCTGGAGGTATGATGATGACCTTGATCAAACTAATTCACACTTCAGATAGATTCATCCGCATGAAGCTGGTTGGTCAATCACCTGAGGCACTCCATCACTCCAGCAGAGTTAGAAGAATTCGACAGTTACACGAAATCTCTTTACAGTACAAACCTGAAGCAGAGCTGAGATGCTGTGACTCCCTAATGTAGCAGGGCGAAGTGCTTCTTCTCAAGACACAAAAACAAAAACAACTAATGACGTAAAAACACTGATGTAGATTCCCGACAGGTTACTGCACTCTGTAAAACTCTCTCATGACTCAGTCCGCTGCAAACCACTAATTATGAGCCATGTTTTCTTTTTTTAACATTTAGTGCCACTGGTCAATAAATGTCACTCACCATTACCACGGAAACCTCTTGAGTTATGAGTTAGTTTGGTGGGTAGGGTGGCGAAATTCTGTGAAACTGTTTTAACCCTAACCTGAGAAGAAAATGAAGACTTAAGACTGAAGACCAGTCTGAAACCAGTCTCAGGTATTCAGTAGATATGTTTGTTGTTGCCTGTTTCTTCCTCTTGGTCAGGCCGCCAACAGTAACATCTACAAGAAGAATTCAGACTGATGTAATTTGCCTTTTTATCCCAGCAAAACAGACTTAATAATAATAATAATTTTATTTAAAAGTGCTTTTCAAGGTACTCAAAGACACTTTACATAAGAGGAACATCAAATCATCAAAACAATATAAGATAGTTCACTAAAACACATTAGACTGAGCTAAACATTAAAAGCAATTTTAAAAAGGTGTGTTTTTGTCAGAGATTTGAACATGGGCAAGTCGGTACAGTCACGGATGTGTTTGGGGAAAGAGGGGGCAGCTGCAGAGACTGTCGCCCCAGGTTCGGTGCTTGGTCCTGGGTGGAGGAGTCAGGAGGTTTGCATCAGATGAACGGAGGCTGCGGGATGGATTGTGGCGATGGAGCAAGTCAGTGAGGAACCGGAACCAGTGGAGTTTCTGGGTGCGGGTGTGGGTGAGCAGACGAGCAGCAGAGTTTTGGATGTACTGTAGTTTATTTAAAGTTTTGGATGGTGTGCCATAGAGGATGCTGTTGCAGTAGTCGATTCTGGAAGGCGTGAATGAGGGTTTCAGCGGCGGAGAAAGGAGAGTGATGGGTGATGTTCTTGAGATGAAAGAAGGCAGTTCTGGTGATTTGGTTTATGTGATGTTCAAAGGAGAGGTTATTGTCAAAGATGAGTCCGAGGTTGCGACTGTGGGGGGATGGAGACAGGGTGGAGTTGTCGAGGTTGAGGTGGAAACCTTCCCGAAACATTTTGATGTTACCTTTGGCTGTATTCCTTTTGTGGTGTTAGACACATATTGCTACTCTGAGAAGGTTCTCAGAGTCCTGAAACATGTGGGAGTTGTTGTCTCCTTTTCTAAACCTGACTTGTTCACCTTGTCAGTCGAGCAAAGATCTCCGTGTTAATGATTTACACGCAGGAGGACGAATGTCCAGCATAACTCCGAGGCCCTAAAGGTGAACGCTGATTCATCGTGACATGGGCGGGAGACGGGTCGTTCACACTCCTCAAGTTCCTTTTTTTGAAAAGGTGACCGGGTTGAGCGCTGAAAGGTCGCTGTCAGAATGTGCCGCGGTGATCTGCTCCCCTGTCGCCGCAGATATGCCGCCGTCTTTTAAGGCGGCTATGTGGGATGACGGGCTGTGAGCAATTTCCAGGCTTTTTTTTAGTGTGTTGCTGCAGCTGCCCTCTATAACCATCCATCCACCTCTCTCCAACAACAGGTGGAATTAGATCTGATGTGTGAGTGTGTGCATATGCATGCGACAGACTGACGGCCTGAGATTTGTGATGCCTCAGGATTTGTTGTTGCACCTAGACATCACACATAGACAGTCGGGGGGCGTCGTTAACACCCAGAGGAGGTGCTGTTTTTTACAGTAGGATGCCTTCTTTCACTTTATTCTTTAACAGGCTGTGAATACGCACGGCCCTCATAATCCACCTCCTTTCAGTCTAGTGAGTATGTTTTATTAAGTCAGTCTAACGGGCCTGATTCTAAATCAGAGTCGTGTTTTAGTCGGTCGATACTTACCCTATCTGTCTCTCTGTGTGCCCCGCTAACAGACATCACACCAACCCTGTGGGAACAGAGTGGCGCTGGAAGATGGACCCTGCAGAGAAAATCCTGGAAGAAGCCCTGGAGAAGCACCAGAACCTGATCCGACAGTTCAGAGGTTGGTCACACACGTAGAGACGAAGTGTTCTGTCCTCGTCAGTCTCTCACCAGCTACACTGTCGAGTTTAATCTTCTAACATTGGCTGTTTTAATTAGTGGACACGTGCAGAGTCTTAAACCTGGCTGCAACAAACAGGGCGGATCGTATGCAAGCTTATGAGAAAACGAGACTTCTTGGTTAATTTATGACCTTTCCTCATGAGTTCATGGTCTCAATCACTAGTTTCGAGTCTTCTTTCATACAGCACGATGTTCATTTTGTAAACGATGGTCCCATTTAGAGTAAAATAGACAATAAAGCAGGCTGCGCTTCAGGGTGTGGCTTCCTTAATGAAAATATTAATCACGATTCTGTTGCGTTGCCTTAAATGTTTTCAGCTTTAACATGAGAACGAGATATAAGTTTCTAACGAGGTGCGTTCTACTCTCGGTAGGTTTACACTTTATAGTAATGAAGCACAGTGAAGATCAAAACGCTGCTTTGCTGTTTCATCAAACTCTCTCTCACACACACACACACACTTTAATTTCCCCATCTGGCTCCTCCACTGCGTCTTATCTGTCACAACTTCACTCATTTTCATTCCTTCACAACATCCGAGCTGCAGCATCACTTAGCATAGTCACAGTTTGTGACGTGATGGTTTGTGATAGATGAATTAGCTCTGTAGCCACATTTTAGGCTCCATTTGAGCTTCTAACACTATTGGCATTTAGGACTTAATTTGTCTGGCCGCTACCAGCTTTGGCTGAGGACGGCTGGTCGGATGCCCGAAGCTCAGTCCAAACAGAACTCAGTGATCCTCCTGTGAGTATTCCCTAAGCGGATTTCCTCCGAGAGGTTTTGAGGAATGTTTTCAAAACATGGTGCTGACACATTTATCAGACATTTATTAAAGCAAACAAGTAGCAATTGGAAAATAAATAGTTTGTATTCCAGATGGGTTTAAAGGAGATCTACAATGAAACTGTTAGAAATGAATCCATCAGTAACTCATAATTTAGTCTGTGAGAAAAGCTCCTGATGATGCTTCACAGTCCAAAAGACAAAAATATAAAATGTCCAGTTGTATAAAATAGAAATGGAGCAGCTGTATCATGCAGATGTTTTTACCTGATGCATAAATTATTATACGATTAATTAGGGTTATATCGGCACTGAATGGTTTGTTCAGTGCACAAAGCGTCACTGATATTACCATGTTTTGAAAAACAGAATTAATATCCACACACACGCCCAAACAGCATAAGTACATTTTTCTTTCTCAGCTGTGTGTGTGTGTGTGTGTGTGTGTGTGTGAGCATCAGCTGCAGCACAGCAATAAGCTCTCGCATCGCCCCAGTCCAAACTACACCATGCTCATTATTTCACAGGTATGCTGCAAAAGTTAACGCTCAAATTATTTTTTTTGGTGACATGACTGCAGCTATGCAGCCCATTGAGAGTCCGAACTAATTTAGCCTGCAGACCCCTGTCAGGGTACACACACACACACACACAGAGTTCAGCTTATTGTTGATTTCTTTTGTGTTTTTGGTGGAGCTCACACAGAAGCCAGTACCAACACACTCCTTTGGGATCCATTGTCTGGCTGTCTATTATTTTATTTATTTTTTAAAAACAAAATCTACAGTACGCTGACGTAAAGGATTATATAGCTGACATGTATGACTGTACCTCCAGCCAAAGTTTTCTTTGATTCTGTGACCTTACAGTCTGCAGGCGGCCTCTCTAACCTCAGTCGCTGCTGATCTCGTTATAAAACCGAAGCAGTTGTACTCAGGAAATGATCTAGATGCCAAATGCTAAAAGCTTTCGAGACGTATCTCTTTCAAAGGGCCGCTTTATAGCTAATATCATTCTCAGAGCAGTCATTTATGATGTATTACAATGCATGTCATTATGGGAAATGTAATTTCCTGATGTGATTATAATAGAACAATAGCACACACGAGCTCATGTTGACAGTAAGCGGCTTCTTAGTTCGCTTAGTTCAAAAGAAGAAACGCGTTTTCAGATATTTCTACAAAGCTTTGCGATTCTAATTAGAAACACACTGGAGCAAAGTGCAAGCCTTTATTGTCATCATCTCCCATAATTTTCTTTCCATTCGCGCCGTAAAATCACATTAGGCAGCCGTCAAATCCATTTACTATTGACAGTGATATGTTTTATAATATCCAGCACAATGAACTATCCAGACAATGCCTCAGTGTGATTAAAATGATTGGTCTCTCTGCTCTGACTACCTGATGATCTGCTGCACAAAAGGTCTCATCAAATAACACGTTTAAACGTCACGCAGCTGTTTTTATAATGAGAAGTTATTAGTCGACCTTTAAATGAGTGAAAGAGCTGCAGGTTGTTTTCCTGACAGTTGTCCCTGAAGTTTCTTCTACCTGTAAAGACTGGTGTGTGTGATCCTGAACATCTGGAGTAACGCTGGGCTCAGGATGCATGAATTCAGTGGACTTGAACGACTCTGTGAAATGGTTTTCTCTTTTAATATGATTTAATTACAGTTGCCACAGGATGTTGTGGCAGGATTTAAACACTGTTGGGGATCATTTCAAAGTATGAACCAGCAGAACTTTGGTAGAGAGAAGATTGGCAGGAAGTTAAAGTATCCGGGTCCTGAAGATCTGGTGAAACTACGTGCATGTGGCTTTAGGTTGAGGGTCTCCAAACTGTTCCACAAATTGCTGGTGTGGCTGCAGGTTTTTGTTCCAGCCAACCAAGAGCACACAGTTTGACCAATCAACTCTCTGAAGACTGAGATCTTTGTGAAACGGTTTGGAGACCCTCGCTTTAGGTGCTTGGATACGCCTGTCATAAAAAAACCCTGTGGTGGTTGGTTCATCTGAACATGGATTTTACATCTGTCAGTAGCAGATATGTTACAGTACGGGCTCTTTACTCGGCTCGGAGTGTGTGCACAGTAGATTTGCATATCAGGAATAAGCTTTTGTAGCTAAGTCAGCACATGAATTAAATATTTTGAGTCCCTCCGGTCATGCATACTGTACTTCTACACTGCACCTTCCCTTCGAAGCATTCTTTCATTCAACTAACAGAAGAAGCCTGTAAAATGGATGACAGTGACTTCTTAACGATCTTCTGTGAGTCTGTGGCGGTAAAAGAGGTCAAGTTCAGAGGACGGCCGCTTTAATTTGACGACCATCGTTGGACAGCCTGTAACAGAAGCTCACGTCCTCTGATACTTCATTTTTATCTGAGTGATGTACTTCAAGAAAATCATCACCAAAGGACCTCAAGGGAGGCTGTAATGGAAAATCTCATCACTAACACCATAAGATATCTACATTTAATGAGGTTTCACACTCTTGTCCGAACACACATGCACCGTCCTCTGCAGCCAGGTGTTATGAGCAGAGTTAAGTGGGATTTCTCCTGGGGCGGCGGTTTGTTGTTTGAAGTCTTTGCTTCATCTTCCTAGATGCACTTTGTCTTTGCAGTGACAGCTGATTTCTGTGGCTCCACCGTAGAAAATGTTCTAAACTTATCAATAATTCATAGATGGCTTTAAAAAGCATATGAAGGCAACAGTCCAAAGTTTTATTTGATTAGGATTCACTGCGTGTGCTCTGAAATTAGCTGGCAACCGATGTCGCTACAGCAATATCACGTTAAATTCCCACGGCAGTGTATGAAACTTTCCCCCCTCTGAAGCTTTCACTATTTGTTTAATTCCTGCCTCCATCAAGTTCTTGCCATGTCATACAGCATTTAATACTTTATACTGTTAGCAGGAAGCAGCTGCATTTGTTTGACTTCACTTGACACCCCCTTACCTCCCCAAATCTCTCCAAATCCCCAAAGCAGGCTTGATGAAATCACAGATTCGAGCTCACATTATGTCTCCTGCTCGTCTTCACTGTTCTGCTTGTGCTACGTTTCTAGTTTGTGTTACATTTTATGTAAATCTTGTGTCTTCTGCTTGCAGAGACTTTGCTCGGTTGCACATTGATAATTTCCTCCGGTGTAACTATAACTAATGAGACATGCTTGCTTACTCTTACCGGCTTTAACTCGCAGCAACATCGGAGGCCTGAGACTGAGGTTTGCTCTGGTTTAAAGCTGCTTTTTTAACTGTTACTGTGAACAAATTGTTTTCTTTTGTTTGTGAAATGATCTTATAGCCATTTTCATTTTCAGGAACTTATGCTGAGCATATTTTTACAGCACCCTGTAGTTTTCTGCTCCAGCGAACATTGGGAGAGTCCAAGACCACCCACTGGAAAGGCAGAGACGGCCTGGGCTCCGGGCCTGACTTTCAAAGCTCTTCTCTCCTCCGCTCATTTTTCATCAGTACCACATGTCTCTCTCTCTCTCTCTCTCTCTCTCTTGTGCCTATTTGGTTTTAGTATAACCTCAAAAGCCTTCGAAGCCTGACCTCACGCTGTTATTTCCCACAGATTTGTTTTTCTTTGTAGTGCTTTGATTGACGCTTCCACATCGGAGGCTCCTTCTTCTGCAGATGAAGTTGAAGGTGGAGTGGACTTTAAGACTCTCTCTTCTTTTAGGTGTCCCTGGAGTGAAGCCCGAGCGGTACAAGGAGGGCTTGGCAGTCAAGCACTGTGCCCTCTCCCTGGTGGGCGAGCCAATCATGTACCCCGAAATCAACACCTTCATCCGCCTCCTCCACTCCCACCACATCTCCAGCTTCCTCGTCACCAACGCACAGTTTCCACAGGAAATCAGGTAGACGCACACCTTGTTTGTGTAGGTGTCACTACTGCTCAATTTGTTTTGGCTTTTTAATGTTTCTGTGGCACATTTTTATCCCCCGCTCTTTTCTTTGAAGTCTGGCAGGATGAATTATGAAGCAAGGGGGTGTGAGTGTGTCTCAGCTGCTGGATTATTCCCTAGCAGGAAGGATCAAAAGGTTCAGTCTCCACACTTTATGTGCGTGTCCTTTAACAAGGACGCTCCAGTGACTGCAGTGCACTAAACATTAAAAAAGCAATATGTTGCTGAATTAAACTTTCAGTGCTTCGAGCAGCACAAACTAAATTCCAGTTGTATTAGGCCCAAAACTTCACAAACTCTCACTGACGAACACCTTCACTGACTGACCCCGGACACTGATGAACTTGTATCCAGGATGAGACACCAAGCATCCGGCTCAGACTAGTGAGCATCACAGAGCAGCAAACGCTGAATTTTCTTCGTCATTTTTCATTTTTGCATTGTTTTTTCTCGGGACATTTGATTTCTCTTTGTAGTAAATTACTTTTGGCTGCAGAAAATGTTTTCACTTGAAATTACCAAGGAAAAAACTGCAGATAGAGCCACGAGAAATGAATGAAACTGATCTTATTGCTTTTATTTTTCTTTCATCTATTTCCATAATTAATATTGTTTTATAGGCAGTAATCTAGAGGTCTTGTTAGTTCCAGGTTCAATATGTGCAATAAGGTCGTTACAATAAGTTTTCAATAAATGTTGAACCCATTTTTTTGAGTATTTGAGTTTGACACCCCTGTATTAGGGTGTCGTCATGTTTTTCAGGTGTTTTTCTGTAAGTTGGGTGAAGTAGCCCCTTTTTTAAATCCATGTTCTGAAAGCTGAAGCTCCACGTCTGAAGCATGTTCTTTCTAAAGCGGTTTGGGAACTTTTCCCTAAAGAAAGCCACTGATGCTACACCTCCTTTCCCCTGCGGTCTGTCATGCTGCATTGCAAATTGTAACCCAGTCACAAGAGTTCAGAGCTACAGCCTCTCCTTCCATGTTTCTTTGACAGAGGAGTTCACCACAGGCACAAATCCTACAGCTCCAGACATTATGCACCTACAGCAACTGTATAAAAAATGCATATAAAAACAAACACACACCTTTCTTTGCTTTGTACTTAAGATGCAGGAAGGTTTGTGAACTTTGAACTGACCCCAGACTGTAGCAGTATCCCTCTGACATCCCTCTGTGTAAGAAACAAAGCTGTGCAATATATAGTGTGAAGAAGTGTGAGGAGAACTTGGCCGGGGGAACGTTGCCACGCACTGAAGAAAACAGCATGTTAAAGCAGACATCTATTATTCATGATGTTATCTATAACACAGAGATTACTTTTATTCTTTTTGTTCAAGAACACATTTTCCACTTCAAGTAACTTGTTTTATTTTCAACAGATCAACAGCTACAGACTGAAATTTAATATTTAACTTTGATTTCCACATAGAGAAGGAACTGATCTCAGACTTTTGATGTTTTGTTGATCTCAGATCTTTCGTCGTCAGTGCTCTTCCATACAGACTGTAGAGGCCGTTGTTAAGAGTTCACGCTGGTTTCCTTTGACCTCCAATCTAACGACGCTGCTCCATCCACAAGTAATCAGGACATACGCTATCATAACAAGTATTTCAGCTAACTCTCCTGTCACAGGCTGACTTATCAAACACTCATTGAGCAGGTTGAAGGCAAGGACAGCAGCCATCAGCCGTTTCCATCCTGTCAGCTCGAGCCACCTGGCTGAGTACTTTATATAATCTCCTCTCTTCCTCATAATATATATTTTTATCTCTCATCCAAAGACACGTGAAAGACTTCCTTCCTCCTGTAATACGTAAATAAGTTGATGTCTCTCTTTACTTAATGCAGTTTCCACAGATTTAGCATGACTACATATGGCGTTTATGTCACTGCATGTATTTTATTGAATACAGATGGAAAAAAGGTGCAGACTACAGCCGAGCGCTGCGTCTATATTCAGCTTGTTTCAGACTGAAAGAGTACAACAGCCTGTCAGAGAGCTGACAGAAATACACTGCTGCTCTTTGGAGTATGCAAAGGTTTGATGAAATTGAGCTAAACTGAGACTCAAGGAAGAAATATTGCATTTCTTCTTTCCTTAAAGTTTTATTTCAGAACCTCTCTCAAACTTCTTCACCTTCCATATCTTCTGTAATTTCCAGGAGCCTGGTGCCAGTTACCCAGCTGTATGTTAGTGTGGACGCCAGCACCAAAGACAGCCTGAAGAAGATTGACCGTCCACTTTTCAAAGACTTCTGGCCACGCTTTCTGGACTGCCTCAAGGCCCTTGGAGAGAAGGTAAGCTGCCCACTGAGCAAGTTTGCAGCCAGATGGTGAGAAGGGGGCGAGCCTGTGAACAAGAGATTGAACCGTGTGTTACTGTGAAGGAAGATGCTGCTCAAAAAGAGTCTGGGGACTTTTTAGCTTATAAATTTAAAGTTAAAACAGTCGCTGGATAGTTCTACATGTTTGCCTGAAACATGCAAACATGCAGGTCGATCTTTGGAACATCAGTGAAAGAAAAACAGTACAGTATAATATAGTACTAATTAGAAAATTAATCGCACGATTGCTTTCAGTGAAAAGTTTAAAAATAAATTTAAATACGTCCGTATCTCTTGTGTCGATCTGAGTTAAGTCAGATGAATGAACGGCTGCAGACAGCACATCTGTTTCATTGACTGAGGAGCCACAGTTTTGCTGTCAGACATCCGTTATCCAACTGCCATGCACATTGTTTATCTTGCTTTGTCATCCATAGAGATGAAGAAGAATACACATGCTGGTATTCTACGTGAAACTCAACGTGAAGTCTCCTTGACATCTGAGGATGTGATCGAGAGCTGAAATGTTAATGACCTTTCAGTGTTCAGTTTCTCTTTCTCGCTAATATTTAAACTAATGGTTTGTTTCTTGTCCTAAGATGTTTGTTCTCTCCGCTCACAGACGACGCTGCTCGCCATCGCAGTATCTTTTAGAGACTGTACCTTTACTTCTTTACTTCAAATCTAGCGATGCAGACAATTAATTTTCTCTGCGTCCCTACATGTGAGGGATTGGTGACAGGTGACGTTGAATTAAACTTTGCACTTCTGTCTCAACCTGCCGTGAAAATGTTTCTGAAGATTTTGATCGGAGTTTATTTGAAAAGTGTGAATGGAAACGTGCTGCTGCTGTGAGCTTATCTCCGACTCGCTGGCAGACTGTTGGAAGTGACCGCCCGTGCAGACTCCTCTTGTTGAGTTTTGAGTGAATCAGCTCATGCCTGATTAAATCCTTTCAGAAACCACAAATTGAGATGTGATCTATATTCACCAAATTTCTGCTGCAGCTGCAGCAAGATGCCAGTGAATGATAGCGACAATTCAAAGCTTTACTCAACAGCGTCTCGCTATTGATTCTTGGAACAGTTTGGCTTTGTCACCACGACAAGGATGGAAACATCCAGAGCTGCTCTTGTGCTCTGTGTCCAGTTTAAAACAAAGTGCATCCAATAACCTTACGTGCCTTTTCATCATTCGTGGACAGAGGAAAAGTTTATTATCATGGCGTGTGTGAATCGATTCTTTCTGTCGGTGTGTTTCCCAAAAAGCCAAAGCGAGCAGAAAAATGAGACGACCTTGAGAGAGATGCGAAGTCTCTCGGAGGATGATGAGCCCGCTCCCCTCTTTGTTTAATACTTTAGCAAACGTTGGACAAATTTATTCCCACTCAGTCTGAGTTGATGGTGACTGCATGGCTCGAGGCAAATCACTGGCAATGGATCATCGCACAATGATTGCATCTAGATCTCAGGAAGCAGATATCAGTGTGAGGTGACTGCAGGGGTGAACCAACAGCAACGTCTCCGAAAGAAATGAATCGACAGCCGTGCGATAATATCTGTCAGAGTTGTGTCTGTGTGTGTGGTCGCTTTTTAAGGTTTGCATCCTCAAACAGCCTCCTCAGTCTCTCTCTCTCGATATATAATTACTGTTTATCATATGTAGTGACATTTCTAAATATTTTCTTTGGATTTCTTTTAAAAAGTTTTCTAGCTGAGCAGTTATGAAAAACTTCTGGTGGACATCAAATATATCTATTTCAGGAAGCTGATAATTCTGTTATTATCACTTGTAAGCGACTGAAGGTTAAGCCATCAATATAAATATATTATTTTTTAACTTGCTGTCTAATTATTTCAGCGTTTCCGGGCTCAGACACGCTGAGGACGACACAGCTCGTAGCTGCTTTTCTGATGCGTCTGAGTGATCATTTGAACAACACTGTTGACCTTTTTAATCCTTCGGTGAGACAGTCGCTCACCGTGGGAGCTCTTACTGTTATCGTCTCAGCGCTGATGTATTTCACTGCGGTGCGTAGTGTGGTAAACGGAGGTAAAGCAGTCCTGATAGTTTATGGTCGTACCTGTGGTAGAACATGGTTTGACGCCCGGATTAAATAAATCAGAGAGCGCTGGATGTGTGTAGTGCATATTTTATAAATGCTTTGAATATTGTATATCGAAGCCAAAGCAAACATTTGAAAGTTTTATGACCAAATTATATGTATTGACATTTTGTGCACACACATATATATATGCTAATTATTATTATAGAGATTATTGCTCATATTTAAAGGTTGTACTTGTGTGTTTGCATGGTTTGTCTGTCTGTGTGCAGCTTGCCAAAAATAAACTCTCTGTCTCTTTCTGTACCCAGCTCTGTCTCTGTCTCACCTCCATATTCCTAAGTCTTTGTTTCATGGTGGGCTCTATCTCCGTCCTTCTTGAGCGCTTATCCTTCTCTGTTCTCTGTTTGACGGCTCCCCTCTTTTCCTTCCACCTGTCCTTTCCTGACAGTGCGCTCGGGGATTGATAGAGTTGTGCCTCAGTGTCGGGTTTAGGAATAGAGGCAGCTTGAAATACCTCACCTCCCTGCTTCTACTGGCCAATTATCCCCTTCCCTACCGGGCTGAAAGGACCTAGTGTTATAGATAACCTTCCAGCGAGAGAGGAAATAACGGAGCGAGTGCTCCCTCTTCTTCCGTTGTCATTTAACTGTCTCACGTTTCCCTTCTTTCATCTCCTTGACTTGTCTGTCCTCGTCTTCCTTCCTCTCCATCACATTCTCAGTAATCCTCTTTCTCCTGCTGCACAGCAACAACAGCAGGGTGAATATACACCACTGAACTGTGAGCAGAGCTTTTTTCAGTACTTTTTACTCACCAGTGGAAAGTTAGCTCAGCACGTATATGAGTGATGTCCAAGTTGTCTTGGTTCTGAGTCCAATTAAGTATCTGCCAACATGTCATCCAGTCTAGCATCTTTTATTATTTATATTTATGTTTATTCTTTTCTTAAAACAGATTCACGGTGCACACACGACACAAACTAGGTCAAATGTTTCAACCTACTGACATTTAAGAAGGCAGCATGGATAGACTCATTTAGACTGAACAGAATATAATATATAACATCTCTTTATGGTGTGCTCTGGGTTTTTTTCTTTGACAGCTTTTTATGTAGTCTTTTCACTTGCTGCAGACTTTCAGTATTTTTCAGATGCACAATGAGTCACGAGTACCTGAACTAAACAACGTATTTGAAGTGTAAATGGTAAAGGTGTTACACAGTAGATACTGTATCACGGTTTGGCCCTGATCCTCGTTCTTTATGTCCTCAGCATATGCAGTCGTGCTGCAGCGCAGCAGTTATCGGAGCGTTACCAAACAATGCAAACCTTCCCCGTACCGCTCTCTTATCATTCAAGATAGAAAGGAGGTGGTTGACGGGACGTCTGTGAGCTGCTGTGTTGACTGTTGAGGACAGATGTTGGCGGGATAAGAGTTTCAAATAAATCCTCAGCATGACCGTGAGTGGGAGCAAAACGCACTTCTACGCCAAATTAATGTTTATGTTTATGTTCCCAACCCCCGTCTGTCCATCCAGAGACAGAGGACGGTGTACAGACTGACGCTGGTGAAGGCCTGGAACGTGGAGGAGATGCAAGCCTACTCGGAGCTCATTGCTTTGGGCCAGCCGGACTTCATCGAGGTCAAGGTAAGGTTCCTGCAGCGTGTGCTTCAGATCTGCTTTCTCTCTTTGTAGTTCCCATTCTCTTTATTCTTTTTTTCTTTATTCCTCTATCCGTGTTTTCGCATATTTTTCTGTGCTTGAGCTTTGGAGTGAGTCTGAAGTAAATCCTCCTAATGGCAAAGCCCTGTCACATTTGCTCCTCATTAATGAGTTTTAGTTGCGTCAGTCTCTCTGGCCACCCGGCTTGTTTTTGCAGCAGTAAAGACAAATCTGCGACCGCGAACGCATCATCTGTAATTACTGAAGTTAACTGAAGTTATGACATGACATGAGGGGGCTGTAATAGTCTCAAAAGTATAATTAAATGACAATTTAATAGAAACATTTGTACTGAATTAGTTGAGAAGCCGAAAATATTTCACATGAAAGTGAATTACCAGCTTTCCTCGAACCAACTGAAACATCAAGAGGACGGACAGATCAAACAACCTGAAATATTCAAACTCGAGTTTCATCATTTCTAACTTTTGCTCTATCTAAAATAAAGAACCCACCACAGATCCTATTAAATATCACGACTCCTCTGCTTTTCTTTAGTTGTTTGAAGTTTTTCGTTATTTAAAGACTTCAGGCTCCTTTTAACACGCGAATTGATGACCTACTAAACAAGTGCAGACCTGTGTCACTGACACAAAGACACAAAGACACATCCTAATGAAATCTTGAGTTAGACACCCTGTGGGAGTCCATATAGATGTCACTATATAGGTAAGTGTCATAATTCATTGAACTGGTGGGCTGTGTACCCCCACATGGACCTTACCCCGGTCATTTGGCGGACGTGGTATTAATAGTATGGGAAGGGGCACCCGGTGGCAGTGGTTGTCATGGTGACACACTCTCCTGAGTCTGTGTTCTGTATTCAGTGCATCACATCCAGGTATGGCCCCGGTAATATTAATAGTAGTAGTTGTAGTAGTTTACATTCATTTCCAGATCATACGTGCGTCTCCTCGGTTCACGTGTTGCATGAAATTGATTCTTTCAGAAACACACACACACCTAGTTCAAGCAGCTACCGCGCGTCAAGGCTTCGTATGTGAAAATAACGGGCAAAGTTTGCTCCCCCGCCTGGTGCGACTTCTGCGTTATGAGTTCATTGTTACGTGTCACGGCGCTCGTCGTGCCGCGGCATCGTTGTTAATTAGTTTGTGGCCCGTCAGCTTGTCAGAATGAGCTCGACAGTGCATCTCTTCCTGTATAGTTTCCAGGTTTGTTCCCCGTATATATAATTTTTTTATTCCCATTTTTAGTTTATGTTGCCTTTCAGTATGAACTCATAAGGAAATAGCTAGAGGAGGAGCTTTAGTTATTTGTTTTGGTCGTGTATTTTGCCTCCTCACACTTGAATCTGCTGTCCGGTGCAGTTTATCCTGCTTCTTTTAAACCAGTGCATAGATTTTAATAAAAATTAGGCCAGCACAATGAATTGTCCCCACCTATAGCTGAGATAAGGGAGAGCCCTGACCTTTTGAAGTCAGCTAATGTTGACATTCAGTTGTATTCTATTTTCATTTCCCTGCAGGGGTGCGAGCTAATTGGTTTGAACAGGTGATCTGCTCATTTGTCAGGCCTCATCCCGCCTCACACACACACACACATGTACACACACACAGAGACACACCTCATCCATCCCCCCGTGTGTCCCGCTACATGCTTCGCTCTTCCTGAACGTCCTGCTATAAAGGCAAAAGAACAGGTGAAAGACTTCCCACAGGCGAAGTTGGCATTCATGAAGCGCCTCTTCCCACACAGAGCCCCCACATGGGAAAACCTCCCTGCATCCTCTCATTCATAATCCAGAGCACGTCTCATCCCTGCACTACCTAGTAACAGCTCCACCACTGGCCTGTCTCCGCTGGGATCCCTCTGCTCCCAGCTGTTACAGATATTGCTTTCTTTAACCTTAATTTTTTTTCTTCGCTGAATGGATCTTATTCAGCAGCCCGCGCACGGTTACACAGATTCCCATCTGGGAACCGCCCCGTGCAAACACAGCCCTGTCTCCGTTCGCCAGCAGCAGATAGGAGCGTTTAGGGGTTAAGTTCCTTATTCAAGGACACCTTAATGTGGGTAATGAGGTAGAGCAGTGGAGTCCAAATGTGTGGCCTACATTATCAGCCACTGATACAGATACAGTGACAAATAAAAGGATAAGACATCAACATAGAAGACTAAATATCCTCTGTGCCACGTGTTTACATTTACATTCTCCTCTAATTTAGATTTTTATATAAGTATGAGCTTCTATGATTTCCTATACAGTAAAAAAAAGAGTGCCAGATATGTTAGGGTTAGCTCACAATCGCTCACGGTTCTTACAAAGTTTTCCAATCAGTGTATTTGTGATGCAGCGCTACGTGAAGATGACAAGTTGAGTGATTTTTACAAAAGAAGCCAAAGTCACAGACTGCCAGCTACATTTGTACGAACCTTTATATAACTGAACCTGCAGCACGGCGCTATAGAAGTTTCCGAGGGAGCCGGCGCTCTAATGAGAAGTTAGAGATGAGAAGGCCAGTGGTGGAAACTGTTACTAGGAAGTGCAGTTTATTTTCCTCGTAACGAAGTGTGTTCTTGGTAATCTTGCTGGCTGGGCAGTGTGTGTCCATACTGAAACTAACAAGCTCAGTGCAGAGTGTGTACTGTGTTCGTCTTGTCACTTTCCAGCCATTGTCCATAAGTGACCCATTCATGACCCGCTCACAGTTTGTGACAGGTCAGGCCGGAGTTCTGCTTCTGGGAGATATTTGTAGGGATGCAGAGCATTAAAAGAGCCGGTCTGTGTTTGGCATGGTTGTGCCGGGGCGTGGTGTGGTGTGTAATGAGGTTGTGTTTATCTGAATCACCAGCACTTGATTCTGTTTGAACGAAGCCTGTCGGATAATGCTTCTATGATTTGTTAAAGGCGAGAGGCACACGTGTTGATGTGTTTGTGATTTTGAGGTTAGTTTGTCATCAGGTGTGTTTTTTCTAAGAGAGCTGCAGACATCTGAGTCAAACAGTCAGCTGACAGAGGAGTTCATCCTGAAACGATTGTTAAACAAACAAATAATTGTCCTTCATTCATTTATGGCTCTTGTCTTTACACTGTTCATACTCGTCTTGTTCTCTCAGCCTCTCTCGATTCTGTTTATCGTGTTCGAATCTGCATCATTCGTTGTAAATGTCAAAGCAATTTTTTTTGCCATCTGTGCACGAACGAATTCGACCAGCTGTGTCACGATTAAAGGATTCCTCTTTCTGTCCTCCACATTAAGCCAATCCCGTCTACTTACATGTTGCCTTTTATTGCTACTTAAATAATCAGCAACGTGCTCGGAGCGAGTCTTTGCTCCGTGATGGGATTTACGATGCGCTCTTAATGGGTGAAAAACAAACACTGAATCTAAAAGTTGTCCCTTGAGACTCGGCTGGCTTTTCTATTAAAGATTTCTCGTAAGAGTGTGTATTGATCCGGCACATGGCATTTCACTCTACTAGAGACAGAGCAACACTAACAAGACAACAGGGAGCATTGGACTGGACAGGTAATCAGAGATACCCATCAAATGTGGCCGTGTGTCTGAGAACGCTCGCAGACTTTAACAGGGACTGAGATGAAAATTCAGCCAAGCTTCACTCACATCTTCCACTTTGAACTGATTCCTTCCATCGCACGAGAGAAACGAAGAACAAGTGATGAAGATGGAGACCAGAAAGCAAACGTGAATCATTCATCACTGCCGAACACTCTCTGGTTTGTCTGTAAGGTTTTCTGCCGCCTTGTTTTTACATTAAGATGAAGTGAGTGTATCACTTCATTTCAGAAGGATTAGTCAAAAAATAATTGAGATTAGCAACTGTAGGAACTCTACAAACACAATAGAGGTTGAGCGTGTTTTATTTTTATACTTCATACTCACCTTTAACCGATGTGCAGCTCTGCAGTTTTTAGATTGTTTCATTACTTTAAGGTCTGACCTTCACGACAGTGAAAATCACAGCAAACCTTCTTCCAATCCTACAAATCAATTCTTTAACCCGTCTCACCGGCGCAGGTAAAGGGGTCAGCATCAGGGTTAACCCTCTACCTGTATCTTATCTCTTTCTCGTCTTTGGTCCTGAAATGATCTCCACTGTCTCTCTCTGCCTTATCTCTGTGCTCTCTCCACGTCCCTTCCCCCCCAGCCACTGAGCAGTTTATCGTCCTTTTACTGAACAGATGAACCCCTCTGGCTGCCGAGCTTTGGACAAGCTATCGACTTCAGCATCATGAGCCCAGTAATTAGTGTGTCCCAGGATGAACTGGTGACAGTATGATAGAGTGAGCGGCTCGTTCATATCACCAGCTCTCAGATTACCCCTCACTCTGTTGACTGATGGGAGATCGGGGCATTAGCACGAGGTCAGTGAATGGCTGGTATAGCAATAATAATAACTATTCAAAACTTTGGAAACACCTCCGACAAAAGCTTGATTTGGTGAGAGGAGTACTGTCTTTGTTTGGTTTCTTTTGTGCTTTTAGGCTGTAGAACATCCTCTTTATAAATAGATATTATTTTTCGGTTTGGTGCCTGCTAGGATACCTGTACCGATACCAGTACCCTTAACACTATACCGATACCAACTGAGTACGTCATTCGATACTTTTTTTCAGCTTGATTCAATGTGAAAGGAAAGCAAACCGGTTGCGTAAATGTCACCGGCATCTCGCAATCTCGTCTTGAATGCGCTTTACCACCATACAAACTATTGGTGGACCAATCACACGGCGCATTGAAGCGAAGAACGCTTGGAAGAACGATTGGCTGCGAGCAAAACCATAGAAACAGTAATTTTTTTCTCGATCTGGGTACAAAAAGAACCGATTGCAGGTATCGTTTGACAGGCCCGGTTTCGATACTACTCGGTACCGGGTTGTTTCGGTCGATACCTGAAAAGTATCGAGTACCGATACCCAGCCCTAGTGCCTGCAGAAAGAACCATAAAAATAAATAAATAAATCATAATCAGCAGCCATTGATGAAGCTGCAGATGTCAAAAGAAACTTGTTCATGTTCCCAATAATGTCTTTAACAGGCATGCTTTAGCAAAGACATTCTCAAAACTTCAGAATAGAAATATATGGTTTATATAGTCTATGTTGGCAGTATTGTAAATCCGATCATGTGAGTACACTCCCCAAATATTTAGAGTCCAGCTGTATTGATTAGACATGTTACAATCCACGTAAAGATTCGTGAACGCACAGAATTTAAGCTTCGATTATTTTAGGCCTAAGGGGAGAAAAGATTTTTGTTAGAGATTAAAGTTATTAGCTCATTAATTTCAGCAGCAGTGGGACTAATAGATGGTTCTCGAGTAATTAGTAAGATTTTTAAAGTCCCTCGAGGAAAGTGCAGGAACGCTGGAGAATCTTATCTGTTAGTGCTGCAGTTAAAAGTCTATCTGCTGTTTTGTTAAATCAGCCGGAGATAAAAGTAAGCTTCATGTCCGCGGCCGGAAAACAAAGAATTAAGATGATGATGTGATGCAGACAATGTGTGTTTTCTGTAATTGCTTTAATTGTTATTGTAACGAGCTTTAAGCCTTCTCGAGGATGTTATTATTTTATTTTTTTACGTGTTGATTAAGATGAAGTGTGCATCTGTAAGAGTGATGCATTGCACGAGTGTCCACCGCCGCCAGCAGCAAGATCTTTTGTTATTGACCCATTAATTATTAGTCCATCATCTTACACGGCGCTTACACGTTCTTCATACGTAATTTACCATCCACTATCCAACCGTGTGATTTATCTTGTCCATGCTGCATCAATACCACTTACCTGCTCACCCAGGAAGGAGAGAAGGAATTAGGCAAGGGCGTAAATGTACAGCGACAAATTTATGACACACACAGTGCGAATCAGCATAAAAGGCAAAAGACATAGATTAGTTGAAGCATCTCTCCTGTACTCGCATGACTTCCTCAGTGATACAGTTCATTCATTCCCTTCATATATCTCAAAGATTTTCCCCCCATCTCCTCTCCTCCTGCCCGGCCCATTCCTGGTGATTTATACCGAGTCTTGGATAGTTGATCTTTATTCGGCGGGCCTCCAGGCAAGGCTGATAACACCAAGGTCCCTCATCAATTCTGCCCAGCGCCCCTGCCCTGCCTTGCCCCCGGCCACATCCTTACTCTTTCTCTCAAACCCAAATTCAAACCCTAAAGGTACGCTTCACTTTCTGTTTCTGCTAGTTTTCTTTGTGCAGTGAATTCACAAGCAGCCCTAAATGACTTATGTGGTTCAATTACCGAAGAAACGGCTGCTGGAGGCAGAGTTCTCCTAGACCGACTGAGTGGACAGGCTGAAATAAATGTGAATGGCACTGCATGAAGTAACGGGGCCGATGGGAGAAAGAGATCAGCTGTAAGAATGTTTCTGCCACCGAAGAAGCAAATAAACACCCCAGAAGAAGTGTTAGACAAACTGCTTTTCTTGGATTGAGGGAGCTGGCATCAGCCTTCTGATTGGTGGAATGAAACATCTGGTATTTCATCTTCCCTTGGCGTGTCATTGTTCGGTGGCGAGAAGAGTTCAGAGTCAAAGAGATCAGCTGCAGTCGTGCTCGAGGGGAGCTGGGAAAGTTTTTTACTGCCTCTAACTAAATAACGTAACATAATTTAGCACCACTTATGTTAATGAGAATTATTTCAAATTTATACTACACATGGAAAACTGCATAGTAAATCTGCTCAGCTGTTTTTTTTACCAACGTGCACAGTGCCGTATATATATTTATGAATATTTCAGACTGTTGTAGCTACCTTGGGTAAATAATTTGGTTTTCATCAAAGATCCTTTTTAAGCAAACACAAAGTTTTTTTTTTGTTTTTGTTTTGTACAGTAGACGGCAGTGAAGCTGAGTCTGCTAATGAACGACCGGCTGAAACGACGAGCTTCTTTATATTCACAGTGTCTGCTGCTGAGATGATTCTGTTACCAGAAACAAACAGGAGGGAGATGCTACATGCTTGAGTTTACATTTTTAACACGCTCACAAACATTTCTGTGTGCACAGACATGCACCGTAAACACAGACAGACACACACACACACACACACAGAATGAAATGTTTTATATTTGTATTGTGCGACCTGTAAGTTGTGTTGCCAACTCATCACCCTGGTTTCTATAGATCCATAGAGTAGAAGGCCACCTCTATCAGTTGATTGAAACAGGATCTGTAGAACAGAGGGCTACTCTGATTATCAGCTGGCTGAAAACAGAGGGACAAGATACCGTCAGGGTCAAAAAGTCAAACCCCCTAAAAGTTCAGTATGCAGTTAGTCATGTACTGTAAGACAGATGTCTCAGATCACTGACTAGGTACAACTGAACATTGAAGGGGGAGTTTAGGATTTCCTCCTCTTTAGGAAGCTGGCTGAAGACGATTGGAGCAGCTGAGTGCCAAGAGGCTGCGACCAGCCTGTGCACCAACAAGGGAAAGCCAAGTTTAAAACCAGGGCTGCTCCCCAACAGTTTTTGGACCAATGAGATAGGCACACATACTATATAACTTTGTGTAGATTCTAAGTTAGGGACTCTCTTTTTGGAAGTTGGTTGCAGCTAACTGCTTGCAGACTGCGATTTGCTGAAGAAAAGAGGTCCATGTACATGTAATATTTTGATGTCCTGATGCTAAATAAATACTCGTACTAAGGAATAATTCGGCTATAGAATTCCTCTATGCAAATCAACGAACGCGCTGACAAAATACACAGGCGGTTACTCTTGTTTTTCCTCCATGAGATACCTGGGTGAGGATCAGACGCTGCTCCTGGCCGACACATCACAGAATTGCGGTAGCACAGCTGCTGCCTTGGCTCAATTACAGCACACTGACACACAGGTGGTGTGTGTGTGTGTTTGTGTGTGTGTGTGCAGCTAGTTGTGTTAGTCGACTCCAGCCGTGTTCAGCGGCTAACAGAGCTAAACCTAAACCTGATCATCTCTCACAGTCTGTGTCCTCGGCTCACATTTGTCTAATCACTGCACTTGATGCTCCTGGATGCTCGGCTCTCTCGGTTTCTGGTGTGCTGTCGATGCACACACACAGAGATACTTAAAAATTAAACTTCTCTTCTAAATGACTTGTGTCTAACACATCTCCAATATGTTTGCCGTGCAATACAAGAGCTCTGCCATTGAGAGCACGATTAATTAACACAACGCAATTTATTAACACAAAGGTCAGGCCGGATTTAATTACCTGTGTCCATCCCTCGGTGGTAAAATGCAATAAACAATGAACTGCACTGAACTAATGAGCAGTCTGACCCATGCAGTTATTTAGGGGCTGATACTTAATCTATGTTAAAGCCCAGAAACAAACAGTAATAATTAATCTGCTCATGCATGTCTCGTGTTGTGTTGGACGGTGCTGCAGATTCCTTCATTTGGTCTAAAGTGTGCATCAGAGACTCGCTCGCTCAGACCTTTCTGCTCTCAGCCCAGCTTGTCAATACTTTATCTCTGCCATGGGGAGCTGTTGTTCTGCTTTCAGTGCCTCTCCCTCCTCATCACTTGTAGCCACAGCACAAAGTTTCCACTATTGATCAGAAAACACTCCGCGTCCAGCTCGCTGGTTTTGATTGATTTCTGCGGCCAAGCCCAGAGTGTTTTACACTTTCTCTCACCTGCTGAAAAACAAACGACATGTCAGCTCCTCAGTGCGACTGCTGATAATCAGTAGTTATTAATGTGTATGAAGCCTTTTCAAACAACCATACTACTCAAATTCACGCGTGTCATCTGCTAATGTGTCGGCCCTCATGCTGCAGCACCAGATGCCTCGTTTCAAGCCTTCCGTAGTTTATTTATGGCAGATTACGTCAGCTTGCAGTCCAACTCATTTCCATGCTTAAGTGTGTCTGTGAGTTCTTGTTGACCATTCTGTCACTGAACCTAAACTCATATATGTCTAGGGATGGGAATTGATAAGATTTTTATGATGCCGATTCCATTATCGATTCTGCTTAACGATTCGATTCTTTATCGATTCTGCTTAACGATTCGATTCTTTGTCGATTCTCTTATCGATTCTCATTTGGGGGAAAAAGGAGAACAAACAGTTTGATCAGCATCAACTTTGTTTAGTTAGAAGTATCATGATCTTACAAAACCAACAGCGAGGTCAGAAGAGACTCTCTCTCTCTGGTCATGGTCATCTTCTGAATGTAATGCAGAAGACATTGGTTTAATGTGAACTGTTATATCATGTTTTACAAAGAAGCGCATGGCTCTAACATGGTAGGCAGTGTGTTATTTACCTTCCATAGTAACCGCAGAGGTGTTCATAGCCTGGCTGCTGCCGCTGCTGCTAGGTTGAGATTCATCTCCAGTCCGAAGCGTGTCAAAAACACGACATTCATTTAAAAATATTGCATGTTGTGTGCGCAAATGTTTCTGCATGTTGGTCGTGTTCCCTCCCGACGCTGTTATCTCCACTTTGCAACGATTGCAAGTCGCCCTGTTGCCGTCTGTTTTTAGTAAAATGCAGCCAAACTCTGGAGCGTTTGAACCGAGTGGGTGCCATTGTTTACTACTGATTGCACTGCACCTGCACGTAAGTTACGTGGCGTAATTTGTTGTGCTTGCTGGAATCATCATTAGATAAACTGCCAAACGATTCCATGGAATTGAAACACAAGGTTCATTCCCATCCCTATATATGTCATATATGTTGTAATTAGCCTGTAATAATCCAGCACAGGTCTGTTAAATTAAACAGAAGTAGGTTTCTTTTCCATGAGTAGATCAAATGTAAAGCTCTTTTCGTTTCACTGCTTTGTTTCTGACCGTGTGTGCAGGGAGTGACATACTGTGGAGAAAGCTCTGCCAGCAGTCTGACCATGGCTAACGTCCCCTGGCACCAGGAAGTGGTTTCCTTCGTCCAGCAGCTGGCTAACATGTTGCCTCAGTATGAGATCGCCTGCGAACACGAGCACTCCAACTGTCTGCTCATCGCACACACCAAGGTAAGAACTCCGAGCTGCAGAGACACGACCTGAAACGTAGCGAGCCCGCACGTGTAAGTCGAGAATTAGTTTATTAAATTGCAATACTAATCATTTTAGTCCCAGCACGTTTTACATTAGCAGCTTGATTAGATTTTCAGTAAACAAGTTATCGGCCTCAAACTGCAAAGTACGAATTGATTAAAAAAATAGCTCTGCTGTTTAAAGTTAGGCTGTATTACTCTATTTAATTACACATGTTCATCTGCTGTATATTTCTTATGTGCAGCTCACTGCATGCTGCTGCTGCATGTTGTCATTATCAGTGGATACGGCATTAAGTATCTTCTCACACGTACTGATGAATAACTTGTATCGTCTGTGATTCTGCAGCACACACACACACACACACACCGTTTCTCTCCGTCTTCTTTCAAAGTAGCTTTGAAGGCTCAGAAGTTCTCCGCAGGTTTCCAGCTTTTAAATTAGTGTTTTGATTCAGCCTCGTTATATTATTTCTTTAATTCAGCCTCTGGAAATATAACAACCATCAGACGGGGTCCGCTCTGGCTCACCCGCCCCAGAAAGTATCAGTGCAGTGGCGGGTTCTGCCAAAGTAACTGCCCATCAATAATTAATGAATGATTAATTACCGTCTTGGCTTTTTTTGACAGAGAAGAGATTCAAGCCAGCCCAGCTGGGCACCCACAGCTCACACACACACACAAACATGAACGCTGTGCCTGGTGTGTTATCCTCCTTTGTCTTTATTTACTTTGTCTTCATGAGACTGCTTACAGATCAGTTTGCCTCTGTGGCGTCGCCAGCTTTTCCTGAGCCCTTAATGTCTGCAGGGGTGACGGCAGCGAGACGTTCATGGTTTCAAATTCTCTTCATTGTTTATTTGAACTTTTCTTCTGCACAGTTAAATATGAACTTATTTTATGTTTTAAGTTACTTTGCTGGGAAACAAAAAAAAAAGGGGGAAATCACCACAGCTCAGTAACTCAAGACGTAGTTCAAACACGACGCTGGCAGCACAAATCTGATGAAGTCGGAGGTGTCGTTTGATGAAAACCATATCTGACTATGCCCGCTGTCTCCTGTCCAGAAAAGAGATTATAATTCATAACATAAACCAGCTCGCTCGTGGCTTTGGTGACGCCCCTGCGTTTCTTTTCGTGGTTCACATTCATGGTTTTGAGTGAAATATCTAAACTTGTATTAGATGCATTGCCATGAAGTTCAGCACACACATTCATGCCCGTGCACAGGGTGAACTGCAGTAACTTTTGATACCACCTGACTTTCCGTGTAGTTCAGCCATCAGGTTAAAAATTCAGTTTATGACCGGACACCTGCAAAGAAAGCAACGTTACCGTCGGCGTCAGCTGTTCTTTGTGTTTCTGTTAAAATGCTAAACTAAGACGGTGAACATGTTAAACATCGTGCCATGAGACATGAGCCGCTGATTTAAAAAAAACGATGCACACGTTCTGCAAGGTGATCACACAGACACGTAGTTCTGGTTCATACAGATAAACTGAGACAAAATAGATCCTCCCTTTTCTTACACACCACGAGGACACGATCAACATTTGACTGAATGGATTTCCACCTCTCTCTCTCTCTCCTCTTTCTCATTCTCTCATCAACACAAATATAACTGAGGCCGCTTCAGACTCCTTAATTCATTTATGCCTCCTCGTCTACAACTGTCCTTAAATATTCACGCTCAGGCCCCGCTCTGTCTTTATCTCTTTTCTTTTCCGGCTCTCAGTCACGCTTGCAGATTGCAGTGCAGCTCCGGCTGAGCCGCCGTGAAAAGAATGAACAGTGTTTTTCTCTCAATGCATCTTCTTTAAAGGCAGAGGCTTCATTTTCACACTGTACCTCTGATTACAGCTTTTTCCCCTCTGTGTGTGTGTGTTTATCTGTATCCCTTTGTGAATGCACACACACACTTCTTTTGTAAAACTGGCAGCGACAAAGTGTGTCGAGGAGCGAAGATGAAGATTAACGTGAAATAATCTTCATAGATCGAACGAAAGCTTCAGCTAAATCTTGGATAGATTTCGTTCATCCTGACTAACACAGATACTTGATTTAATTTCATTTGACAACTCGTTGAATTAGTTACTCTTTGGACAGTCGTCAATAATCCAGCAGAGTTTCGTCTTCATGCAGCAAAGTCTCAGCACAGATGATCTAGAACGTGAAGTTTTAACATGAAGCTGCAGAGTTTTAAACGTATTACAGGGGAAGCACATCAGTCTCATTTTGCATGCGTGCTGCACAGTGCTCAGATCTTCTTCTGATGTCGTCTTTTAAAGACGACATCAGAGGGAGAGAGACTCTGATCCTCGCTGCACTGACACATCATCATTAGTTCTTTAACTCTTGGTGTCTTCCCACTGATAGGTATTTCTGTCTTCTCCCACACCTTTCTCACTCAGCCTTTCATTTCCTCTCTTCTTCTCTCGCAGAGAACGGTGTATTGAAAACAGAATTATCTCCCTGAAAGGCCTTTTGACTTACAGATCACTGCTGTCAGTAGACCTGTTGTGTTAAAGTCAGCAGACAGCGGTGCTATCACTACACATACACACATATAGTCCAGAGTGGGAACCACACATGTAGATACCATCCGTTCACCTTCTCTTGTGCCTCACAAAGACACAGTTTGACTCCTGAAACCAAAGTACAGATTTCAGTTTGATGTCTTTTTTTATCTACTACATAATTTCATATGTCTTATTTCTGTTCTTTATTCAGGGAAACCTTCACTGAGCAAATAGCTTCTTTTACAGCAATGCCCTGATCACAACAAACATAAACAATATACAATAAACGGTTAACAGTTAAAACAAGATCAAGTTAAAACACAATTAAAACACAGTTTTAAAGCAAGGTCAGTTAATCAGTTAAAGCAAGAACACTGTATATTTCCCATATCATGTATTGAAACTTTAAAACGGTTTACAGCAGTGGTCCCCACTTACTACTCTATCTACAGTTGGTAGGAGAAGAAGAAAATATTAAGTATTAAGTAATATTTTCTTCTTCTCCTACCAACTGTGGATGAAGTAGTAAGTCCCCCTTTATTATAGTCCCAGTCTAAGTCGAGCGGTCTTTTATTTTGAAATGTTTTTTTATTTCGAAATGACCGTATTAAATAAAACAGAAATAACTAATTACTTCTTGTGCGGCCCGGTACTGATTGATCCACGGACAGGTACCGGTCCGCGGCCCGGGGGTTGGGGACCACTGGTTTACAGGACACAAGTTGGTCTGATCTTATTTGGGGTGTTTCCAGTGTTATAAAACCCTGTGACCTTGTGCTTTATGTGCGGTGTCTAAAATTTAAAAGAGAAGTGAGGTATGATGGTAATTTGCCTTGTAGTGCTTTGTAAATAAAAAAGGGAGGCGATGTCTTTCCCATCTTACACTCTCATATAGTTTACAGTGATCACCAGTAATAAAACGTGTAGCACCATGGTAAACCGTGTCAAGAGCTTTCAGAGTAGATGGAGATGCGTCTCCATAATCTAAATTTGATAAAACTATTGTTTCAAAAATGTTTTTTCTGCTCTCAAAAGAAAGGCAAGACCTGATTCTATATAAGACACCCAGCTTCATTTTTACCTCACCGTGTTTTAAAAGAAAGATTATTGTCCAACCAGATTCCCAGATATTTATAATCTGGGTTTCATTTAGGGAGCAAATTCTAAAAATCACACACGGTTGATCTCGTAAAAAAAGCATGAATTTAGTTTTAGATTCATTAAGAACCAATTTAAGATTATTAAACATGTCTTATTTCATAGTTTTTATCTCCTCAATGTTGATCTGCATTGTAGAAATATAAAGAAAACATTGAAGGAGAAGCCATGTCAAACCTTTTGACTGGTTACTGTGTGTTCAAGAGAGAAGAGCATCTCTGTACTGTCATTTGATTTCTCAGAGGCGGCGATGAGACGTGACGATCCTCCATTCGTTCTCTGTGAGTGTGTGCTGCATGTGCTCGTACATGAAGCCGCCTCCCCTGGCGCTCGCTGAAGACGCCGTCCTCAGCATCCTCAGTGATCCTCGACAAAGAGGCTGTCAGTAAAAACAACAGGCCGTCTTGTTCTCGTCCCAGACAGCTCAGCTCGGCTTTGTTGCTAAGGGACTGAAATTGTTTGCAGAGATGCCGACTGAATAAATATCGTCCCTTCTCATTACCAGAAACATTAACTCCCAACAGGCGCTGCTTACATTTTTACCCCTCTCTTTTCTCAGGCCTCATTAGCAATGCAGCGGGTAGCTGCTCTCTAATGGCACACACACACACACACACACACACACACACACACACACTCTTAATGTCATGACTTCCTCAGCGGGCAGTCGTCTCCAGCGGGAAAGTCTTTAAGTTGGTGAATAAATGTTGGTACATTTTGTGTCGTTTTGAGTTTTTTCTGAGACAGTCAGTGACGTAACGCGAGATCTTTCCCCGTAGTAGTTGTAGAAACACACACACACACACACACACACACACACCAACAGGGGGGCTGGTCAAAGCAGCAATGACCCTGAAAGCTGTTAAATGCTGAGAGCTAAAGCTCAACAACAGTCGTCCCCGGTGATAACTCAGCACCACTTTGCATTCAGTTACAGCTTCCCCTAAAAACCTCCAAACACCCACGAGTGAGTTCAAGTCATCAAGGAGCGTTTTTAAAGAAACTTTGCTGCAAGCCGCCGGGAACAACTTTAAACTTCAGAGCGCAGGTTGTGTTGTGCATATAACACCTACTCTGTGTTTCTGAGTCCCTCCCGTCTTTACGGACACCGAGGGAAACGCGGTAATGGATCGACTCGAGTTGTTACTGTTGAATGCTGGGAAAGTAGAGGTCACACTCTTCACCCTTTGCGCTGGTTTGGGGAAACGATTAGAGAGGCGGAGTGATGCTGAGGCTGTCGAACACTAGTCGCTCTCCTCCTGTCCGTTTATTAGATAGACGGCGAATTAAACCGAGTAAGGAGAAGCAGTGGTTGATAAAAGGAGGGATGGGAGTCGGTGGATTCAAGACTGTTTAAAGAAAGTGGCAGGTTCAGTCATATCTATAAATTCTTTATTATTTAGATTCAGGATATGCACCTTCACATATTTTACTCCTCATGGATTTCTCTTCCTCTACCTGAGCGTGTTCCTGTGCGTTATCTTTGTAAGTTCTGACCTCAGTGTTTCCGACAGCTTCAGATCGACATGATGATGCTGTTGAGCAAACATCCGGTTTGTTGGGTTAATTTGTCATTAGACTAAACTGAGTGCTGATGAGCAGAAATGTGTTTTTCATCATTATTGAATATCGAGTTGCGGACTGCAAAGGAAGTCTTCGATCTTCCGGAGATCTCCGCTGGCTTCTCTGGAAGTGGACAAACCGTTTTTTCAATTTAGTCTCTTAGTCTTGGTTTCAAAGTTCATTCTTAGTCTTAGTCACTTTTAGTCTTTCACAAATCATTTTTGTTCGTCATGTTTTAGTCGACAAAAAGTCTCAAAATTTTAGTCAAAACATTTTAGTCTTTTTCTATTTATTTCATTTTTGTTTATTAATTCCAGTTAACTTGTGTTCCACAGCTAACACATTGATTAAATGTCTTGATTGAATTGAATTAATCTGTTGTTTCAATACACACTTAATATGCACTTGATTTCATTTTATCTCTGCTTCTAAATAACGGGACCACACGTCCAGTCTCCTTTTCCTTCCGAGCATGATCGCGCTGTCCGTACGCCGTGTTTCTCCTGCACGCTGTTTGCTTCCAAGCCACAGGTGCGAGAGCAGCAAGAGGATGTCGAACGTGTGGCCGTGATGTTGCTACAGTAAAAGAACTGTTGGCACAAACACACGACAGCAGGACTGGATGTTGCTTTGTTTCTTATATAGTAGACGAAATCAAGGAGGACGTTTTTGTTCTTGCATGACATTTTCGTCTCGTTTTTATTCGTCAATGAAAACGCACATTGGCACATTTTTCCTCAGTGTTTTCAGTACATTGTCGTCTCGTCATCGTCTCGTCTTCGTCAAGGGAAAAAGGTTCGTTGACGAACATATTTCGTCTCGTCTCGTCTGACGAAATTAACACTGGGACAAACGTGTCCTGATGAGTTCTGAGAAACATCATTTGATTATTAGTGCTGAAATAATTGAGAGTGGATTGTTGGATTGTTAAACATTTTTCTTTGATTCATTGCAGGTGATTTAAACAGTCGGCTTCACGAAGCCTGCAGGTTTCCACGTGTAGCCCCATAAACGCTGCTGCTCGCTCATCTGTCACTTCTGTGTGTGCTTTCAGTTCAAGACGGACGGCGAGTGGTGGACATGGATCGACTACGAGCGTTTCCAGGAGCTGGTCCAGCTTCACGAGGAGAGCGGAGGACAGCGGAGCTTTTCAGCCTTGGACTACGCAGCCAAGACTCCCAGCTGGGCTCTGTTCGGAGCCCACGAGCAAGGTTTCGACCCCACCGACACTCGCTTCCAACGACGCAACAAAACCAAAGACGTCTCAGGATGCTGATAAGACGAAGGAGCCAGAAAGAGAAGGAGGATGAACAGAGTAAGAGCTGATCGCTATAAGAATAAAGTTTTTATTTCCATTATTTCTTTGAGTTTCAACGCTTCCTTTGGCCGGACAGCTTTTGTTACTGTCCACAGCTGCCCTCGTTCTCCTTTTATTCATTTCTCCTCAATTTGGCAACTTAAATTTTCTTCCTAGATGAGCCCAGACCGGCCTGAATCACTTCCTTCACCTTCCTTTTCGAGACATTCCCCTTCACGTGTACTTTACTTTTGATTCGTGTATGTAAATAGATAATTCCCTCCTTTTATTTTTTAATAATGTTGATGTCTTTGACCTGTATAATCACTGGGCAGCACTCAGGAAGGTTTGACCTGTTAAACGCAGCTGTGCCTTCGTCACTTTTTTCTTTTTGAACAATCCAGTTTAATCGGGTCTCGCTCGGCAGCTGCACAGCTCAGGACATCCGAATGTAACGAGTAGCTCTGCGACACCTTTGCTCTTCCTCCTGCTCATTAGGACGGCGGTTTGTATTTACTCAGACTCTCCACTGGGAGAGTCGAGCTTCTGTTTGCTCCTTTTTATTTTTTAGTTCAAAGGTTGCACTGTCCCAACAGTGTCAGCTTTGATTGGTTTCAATGCTCTGAGCCTGCATCGTAGAAAACACTGCAGCTTTGGACAGATAGCTCTGCCGCTCTTGCTGTGATTAGTTAAAAGTGGCCAAAGGAAATGTATCAAATCACAAATATGATTCTTTAGGGTATGACGGTTGTTACTGCTTTTGTTGTATTTGAGATAAACTAAAGGATCCATCAGTGAAGAGACACTAAAACTGTTTTGAATAAAAAATAATTTGTAACAACGTCCGATCTCGTATCGTTACGTTAACACAACTCAGCCACATGATGGCAGAGGAAAAAAGCCAGATGTGAACATGAAGTCCGTTTTTTAATTTGTTTTATTTGAATGTGAATCCAGATTTAAATGTTTAAGTCCATTCTCAATGTTTCTTTGTTTCTTTTGTTGGTCTTCCCTGTTGGAGGAAACAGTGGGTTATGTTGTGTGGGTGGGTGTGTGGGTGTATCGCCCTAATAAATGTATTTGGAATAATCTGCCTTGTTATTGTGAATGAATGCAGCACACACACACACACTGGTTACAGTGGTAAGTTGACATTTAAGGCGGCCTACAATAATTGTGGTCAAAGAGGAGCTTGAATTGAACGAGGATGGAGGCAGGTGTGACTGTTGTCGCTCGATGTTATCAGTATTTTATGATTTTTTTTCCCCACGCACAGACGAATTCTTTCAAGCTCACAGTGTCTAATATGCATCAAGTGTTCAGAGTGTCATCAACCCGTCACTGGAACATGCACGCGATCTGCCGTTTGATGATTTTCTATATGAAAATGAGCAAATGTTCCGCTCTGACGGAGGCGGTGGTGTTGCTGACGATGTTTGGGGTGGGGGAGCTACGAGAGACTCGATCTTCACTTCCATCAACGTAATCACCACAGACAAACAAGAAATCACAACGGTCTGTGTGGTTGGCTGCCTCCATGAGAGAGTTGATGGATGGCTGCACCGCACCAAATAGGAAATATGTTTAAAAAATCCACTCCGTGCTCCATAATGCAAAAACGCTTATTTCCATTTTAATAGTAATGTCCGCTCAAGTGCTCATTCCTGATGTTCTGAACAAAACAAACCTAAATCTAAAAGAGTACCACGCTCCACAACAAACAGATCATCAGAAGAAACGAACAGAATAATAATCTCTAACACCGTCCTTCACTGTGATTACGTAAAGCACAGGAGAGAAGACGCCGTTTGGTGTGTAAGCTGCAGATGATTGAGGTCGCCGGCTCTATAAATATGTATCAGGCAGGACGCTGCTTTTCTTCTGAGTAAACAAGGGCCGGGTGTGAATCAGTAAAAACATTCTCCTCCTGCATCGAGCGTGCAAACTCCCTCTGAATGGATAAAGGTTAGAAAGAGGTCACTTTGAATTGACCCTGCTGGTTTACACACCGCTATTTCCAGCTGTGCTTGTTTCACTCGAACACGTCCCGGCCCGTGAAGTGAGATAAATGATCGCAGCAGATTGCACGTCTCAGGAGAGAAAACCTGCCTGGAGCTGGTGAGAAGGCCCTGGGGGGTGATGGGTAATGGCTCAAGTGCCTGGGGGGAACTCTGGGTAACAGGTCGCAGCCCTGTGCCAGTTTTTATTTTTTCTGTCTCATAGTGAAACGAGGCTGTGGACGCTTCACGGTCGGCTAATCTTCCTGGATTCTGTGTGGCATCGCATGTTGGCCTGATTGTTACAGACTCTGACTCCATCATCCAAACATTTATACGTGAATGTATATGTTTGTTTTTTAACTTTTATTTAAAATTAAGCATATATAGACACTAAAAACAAAACAAAACACAACCACCCAGGAACAATTAGTGTCTCAGCAAACCTACAATCCCAAATCAAGACAACCTACACAGATGGACAAACTAATCCCAGAATACGGGGGAGAAAGTACCTCCCACAGGAAACCTCCACAAAACAACAAAAAACACCGAAATAGCTTCTCACGACCCGCTGTTACCAAATTATCTGTCTGGCCATCCAAAATGGGAAATGACAGGGGCCCACAAAACCGAAAACAAATCCATTTGTACATGAAGTTTTGCAGTTTTCCATCAGATACACATTCTAGAGGTCTGAGCCAACACAGGGTTATCATTTTCCTGTAGAATCTGTAATAGTTGGGCCTTTCTCTTCCCTATATCCTCCCCTGGATTCAAACCTAGTATATAATGTAATGGGTTCAGCGGTAATGTGTGTGAATGGAGTCAACATCGGGCAATCCCAAAAGATGTGAGTGTGGTCCCCGATCTGCTTACATTTCCTCCAGCATAAATTGGTGCGTGAATGTATATGTATAAATGAGAAATTAGTTTTTTATCGTCCTCCGACAGATAATTAATAACTCAGACGGACAGAAACAGAAAAGATTACACTAAATGTTTGTGTGTGAGAGAGGAACAAAGAGCGGATAACATCCCTTTTTCTTTCCAAAGCTTCTTAATAAGCATTTAGCTAAAACATATGTGAAGCTCAAAACACACACACACACACACACACACACACACACACACACTTAGCTTTGGCCAAACAATGACAGATGGAGACTTAAATGGCTTCAGATCATCCAAAACGCTTCGTCCTTCTCTGCAAAGTGACATTTGAAAGCAAGGGCATCTAGAAAATGGAATGAATTTATTTTTGAAGTACTTCCAGTTCAGTCTGGTGGCCTACAAAATAAGGCAGGATATTGACAGGATGTCCGTTAAAAGCAGCAGGGTGTCCACTTTGCTGAGAGGCGGTCACTGGATAGAGACCGCTAACAAAGACGAGCAGTGGGTGGAGGCTCTCTCATCTGTTTGTGTGTTCGAGCTCAGAGGCCGCCTGTCATCACATGACTGCAAACCGTTTGTGCCGGCCCACGTGTGTCAGTTTCTAAAGTTGACATCTTCAGTACGAGCGCCTAATGAAAACTCACAGAAACGTGAAAGTGTTAATGTTTCTTACAGATGGTGTCGGAGGATTTTATCTGTGTGATTTCATGTTTGTCGTGTAGATGTAGTGAAGTGGCTTCATCATCGCTCACAGACTGTTCGGCAGCACCGCCAGCTCCAACCATCCCTCAGTGCTCCTTCTTCCCCTCAGCTTCTGTCGCACACACACTTGCATGTTCTGCTTATAACGGGCATCTGTATGTCCGGAGAATCTGGGCTCCAAGCAGTCGTCCGTTCCTCAGCTCATCTCGTCTCGTGCCATCGTGATCTGCTCCTTGATGGCGTGTTCAAGCCTTCGACAGGCTCTAAAGAATGCAACTAGTCTTTTTAGTGTCTTCTTCTTCTTCAGTATCGAGTGTTTTTAGTTTATTGAATTGTAGAAAGGCTTCAGGATTTTTGATATTTCTGTGTCTGTATCATTTTACAAAATCCACTTTGTCTTCATCAGGATTCTAGTTGAAAACTCACTCCATTCATCCATGTTTTATTCATTTATATCAATATCGTTGGACAAATCTTGTTAGTTTTGTGGCTGATTTAAAACATTCCTGTGTCAGCGCCAGTTTCTGTCCCATGAGGCCGTGACATTTTTTTGTTTTTCCAGTGGGCATCTCAACACAAGTGTGTTCAGCTGGATGCAGTGCATGCATGTGTGTGTGTGTGTGTGTGTGTGTGTGTGTGTGTTTGTCCTCCACCTGTGTAAATCCATGCTTGCCCACGTGTTCGGATGCCTGTGCGAATTTGTATCCGTTGTCTAAAGCGGTGACCTATAAACCGGATGATCCACGTGTGTTTATGCCTCCATGTTCGGCTTTGCCTCTCTCTCTCTCTCTCTCTGTACATGAATTCATTCAGACATGCCGGGTTGAGCTCGTCGGCACTCTGTCAAACCAACAGATTTGAGGGGAGCAGGAAGCGAATGGTGACGTGCCCTCTGCCAGAGAGGAAATCTCAGTAAATGACATCAACAAACGAGAAAACGATGGACAGTCTTGAGTTTATTGGGCATCGTTTCAATAGATCCTCCAAACTGTGGATGCAGTGCACCATGTTGTAGCTTTATATTCCGTATATCACAGTGTTATGTTGTATTATTGATGATTACACGGCTGCCGGAGCATTTAACCATCCGGTTAAATTCCATTTCTCTTCAATCCTAATAATATTTCCCTTTACAATAATGTGGTGAATAATTGATGCAGAGTGATAAAAGCAATCATCTGTGAGCTGCTGTAGCAGAAAAGTTCCCATGCTGATCTTTGTGGTCTGGGTTTTTCTGCTCCAGCTGTATTGATGTCTCTTCCCTCGCGGACCACAAATCATTTCTCACGTCGCTTGAAGCATCAGCGGAGCTCAGCTGTGATCACAAGCCAGCGACACGAGCGTTCTGTCAACAGACAAACACACCTGACCTCCTGCGGCTGGGAGAGTTCACTATTCATTCATTCCTGTCGCCCATCGTCTGCTTTTCTACTCATGTGCAGCTGGCTCAGCACCGGTGTTTGCATCCAGCATCGTGCCTCCGTGTGAGACAGGTGCTGAGGGGAACAACCTTGATTAGCTCGTATGCAAATCCCTCCCTTTAAACAAACTGACTCAATTAACCAAATGACCGCCTTAACGAAGGCACCGCCTCGCATATTGATGCTTTATTTTTCAGGATTTGCATTCTAATGGCGCAATGAATCCTCGCCTGACAACCGAGTGGTGACAAATCACAAAGCAGCTCGATGAATCATAGAAAATCTGTCTCAATAATGAGTGTTGAAATGCATTCTGGGTGCAGAGCGATTAGCAGAGATATGTGCTAATTGCCTGCTGTGTGTCCTGGATCATTCTTTTTTTTTTTTTCTCCTCGGGCTCAGCTGTCAAACGGTCTGTTTCACAACTCGTCGGGTAATGGGAAACAGTCCGCGCAAAAGTTTTACACCGTCAGACGCAATTAAAAGGTGAAGGCCTTCTCTAGCTCCTGAGCATTTTTTAATATTAACATTTCCCATGAGGCTTCACTAACACAGATTCTGATCTGAGGCCTAACACCCCCATTCGCTCGTCTGTTGTTTGGATCTTCTGCAGTAATCGTCACCTGAAGTCAAATGAAACAATCCCGTAGTGTGTACGTGCTGACTCAGTCCTCAGACATCTTCATCAAGTATGCTGAACTGCTTCAGGTCTATAAACAACCTTGTAAAGTCCGTCCTTGAGGTCGGGTGTGCAGTGGGAGCGTGCAGAGCCTGAGAGCATGGAGAGGATGATGGTGGTTGAGCAGCGTGGAGCTGTCTCAGTCTCAGTTGAGCGGACTCAGCCAGACTCGGGTCAAGACAAAGAGGTCAAGGCTGTAAGCTGTGGTGGTGTTGTATCTAGCTGCACTGTGAGAAAAGAAAACAAGCAGCTCAAGTCTAAAATTGAAACGTTGTAACAGTGACAGTTTTGCAGACGTGTGCTGAAGGAGCAGAGCGAAGCTTCGTTTTCATGATTGTGTTGAAGGCTCAGACAGTTAATCAATCTTTATTGTCAGCTGATAATTATGTCCACACATTCCTCACCGTGCATGTTTGCATAACAAAGAGAATCGACTTTCTGCATCCTGATTTAAGCAGAGGAGCAAACTTTGAGTGTTTAAAGTTGTTGGTTATTACGGAAGCCCTAAAGGGTCATACATACATACATGCATTTTATTCCACCCGTTTTCCCGTGATAACGAGATAATTAATTCGAGATCTCGAGAAAACAAAACGATAGTCTAGTGCATTAAATCAAGTGCGTCCGTATTACAGAATGTTTGGCAAATGCCTGTAGTCCATGACACGGAGCGAGCAAACCTATTACGCCACTGTAAAATCCCTTTGATCCATAATTTCTGACAAAGGTTTGTACACTTGATCTCAGGACTGGAGTGAGGATTAACCAAAGTGTATCAACCTTTATCAGAAATTATGGATCAAAGGGATTTTACAGTGGTAATAGGTTTGCTCGCTCAGTATCATGGACTACATGCATTTGCCATACATTCTGTAATACGGGCGCACTTGATTTAATACACTAGACCAGTGGTTCTTAACCTTGTTGGAGGTACCGAACCCCACCAGTTTCATATGCTCATTCACCGAACCCTTCTTTAGTAAAAAATAAAATATGATTTTTTTTTTTACTGGTGCACAAAATGAACCGTGCATTAACATCACCTTGTTCAAATAACAAAACCAACACAGTGCATGAACTCACAACAACTTACCTCAGTGTGACTTCTGCTGTTGCCTTTGAGAGACCAGTTCAGATATGCGTGGCTTCACCTTGGCAAGTGCCAGTCTCATGTCATTTTCACAGCAAAGTCTGTTTCTTTTCTTAGTTTTTATGTCCAGCATCCTCGAAAACGATTGCTCACAAAGATATGTTGTAACAAATGGTATAAAAAATTCCAGGGCGGAGGCTCCACCGAACCCCTGAGACCGACTCACCGAACCCCTAGGGTTCGATCGAACCCAGGTTAAGAACCACTGCACTAGACTATTGTTTTGTTTTCTCAAGATCTCGACTTAATAATCTCGTTATCACGGGACAAGGTGGAATAAAATGCATGTATGTATGTATGACCCTTTAGGGCTTCCGTAGATTATAAAAAAAAGTTCAACAAACATTAAATACATGAAATAAAATGACAAGTAATGCATTACACTTCAGTGTCTATGAATGCTGATATCAGATCATGGCTGACTAACATTCATCGGAAGGATGAAACATTTGGAGAGAAGCTCGAGAGGTGAATGAAAACCAAACGAATAAATAAAGAAGTCACGAGACATTCTGTCTCCTGACACCTGAGGATGTCACACAGAGAGAGAGTGTGAGTGCATGTCCGTTAGAGATCATCATCAGTGGGTATCAGGTGAAGCATATTCTCCCGTAACCTTTGGATCCTGTGGTCTGCCATGTGCTGTGGAGCTGCGCTGAGTTTGATTGATGAATGAAGCGCGGGCAGGTCAGCAGGCGGGAAGCCACAGTCGGTCTGTGAGCTGAATCACACTGAGCTGATTATTATCCATCACACAGGCGAACCGGAATAAAGAAATAAAGAGCTGTGACACTTGAATCGTCTCCAAGTGAGAGATTCTGAAATCGACCCTGAAACTGAAAAGCTGTCGACGCCGCTTGTGTATTAAACTGGTTGTGTAATACACAGACCTGTGCAACTATAACACAAAGAGTTAGTGTGTGTGTGTGTGTGTGTGTGTGTGTGTGTGTCACTGTTTGTTCTGCACATTTCAGCCACACATCAGCGATCAGAGCTGTTTCCTGGACAGTCATGAGGAAGTAAAATGAAACCCAACAAAACGTCACATTTTCACACGCTCTGGATCCAACCTGGTTTGGTTCCAGTGAGTTTGATTAATTCACAGAGAGACTCTGCTGGTAATTAGGATGAAGACATGTTCCCAAAAATCAAAAAACTGTGTCGCCTTCAGCCTTCACTGTGCATCAAATGAAGCTTTTTAAGCCACATTTGGCTCATTGTTTTGGTTATGAAGCACATTTACTGTATGGTTCAGTCTTGAAGGACTAAATATTAGACTTACATTCATGAGGTGGACACAAACACAACTTTAGATGAATGGTAATGTGTCTGCTGTCACACTGCCTCCATGTCTTGTCATTTCCCGTTTTACTTTGAAAGGTAACTCCTTTTGTTTCAGGTCACTTCCTCATGTGTCACCGGTCTGATTGTCTTCCCTGATTCCCGATTGTGTCCCCATTACCTCTGTGTGTTCATATAGTCTGTGTCTCCCTTTGTCTTGTTGCCATTGTGTTTCGTCCCTTGCGTCCACAGCCATAGTAATTGTCTTCAAGCCTGTTTTCGCCTTAGCGCTGTTCCTCTTATGAGTGATTTTGCTTTGTATCGTTCTTAGTTCAGCTTAGAGATTTCTAGTTGTAAATTTTTAGTCCAGCCCTTTTTGTTTTTCCTCCTCAGGAGTGATTTTTTTGTTTCTCGTCCTCAGATTAGTCTGCCTCCAGGTTCAGGAGTGATTTTTAGTTTAGCGTTTTCTTTATTAGATCAGGTTATCCTCCAGCTGGAGTCAGAGTTTTCTTAGTCATAGATAGTTTGAGTTGGACTTCCTCTGACTGGAGCGATTATTATTTTGATACCTTTCATAGTCGGTTTATTTGCTGTCCTTAGAGCCGTAGTCTTTATAGCATTAGGAGTTTTCATAGCCCTTTTGTTTCATCACTTTGTAAGAGGTGAACCTTGCTGCCACTTAATGACGCCTGCTGTTTTTTGCACCATCTCTGAGTCCTGAGTCCTAGTCTGGTTCCTGACACCTGCTAGACGTGCAAATAGACGCCTGGTCCCGAACATGTTCACCATAACAACAAGGCACTAATCTGTTTTTTCATCTCACGGAGCCAAAACCTGATTAAAGACTGGTTTGTATTCACAGTGCCCAGACGTAGTAACTTTATACTAGATTATTCTTCCCCTGCTGCTGCTGCTGCAGACGGTTATAGCACAACTGTATAACTTTATGCTTCAGCATTAAGACGTCAGTCTGTTAGGTAGAAGCAGCAGTGTGGCCGAGCCTTTTCTTTTTCTTTTTGCCAGTCACGTCCTTCCACCCAGGGCAGATGGGTAATCCCTCCAGTGGGCCTGTGTCTGCTCCGGGGTCTCCTCCCAGTTGTACAAACCCAAAAATATCCTGATCTCCAGCTGCAAAAAGTCATGGACGTTTGTGCTGAAGCTTATTTACCCCTAACATTTATTTCTATTCTTTTTGTCCTGCTGCTGCCGCCGGTGGCTTGGCACACAGTCTGCCGTACATGATTGAATATATGTTCTTCAGGCAGGTTGCCAAGCTAAAAGCCGGGACTTAGAGCTGGATCACACTCTGCTGATCAGTTAAAAACAAAAACAAAATACAGTCGTCTGGACAGTGATTGAGAGCTCCAACTTGAAAATAATTTACTGAAATCGGACGTAATTGTTGATGCCATAAAAGTGAAAATGTGCATGAAGCCGGCTGCGTAATGTTGCAGCGTCATGTCTCATTGCATTGGAATCGATACTGTTACGGTACAGTTACTGCAGTATACATGTTTGTGCACATTATGCCACGGATGGAAAGCTCCACATGTGAATCACCTGTACTCTCTCTCTCGCTCACCTTTCCCTGAACTCGTGCTGAGCTCTCTGTTTGCTTTATTCAAACTGGAAAATATCCTGAGATCACACACAGCTCTGTCTGCGGGAAGGAAGAGACAAACAGAAACATGCTGCTCACCTGAAGCTGCTTCTTCTTCTCGTCATCCAAAGAGACGAAGATTAGTTTGATTAATGTCATCTGCCTGTATATATGGTCCAATTCACAGACAGACAGTGATGAATATGTATGTATTGTATGTAAATACTCTCTCACATGCAGATCTGTGTGTAATGAACCTGACGAGTCTTTAATCTTCAGTGTGTTCTGCATCAGACCTACCTGCCTTCTTTATTCTTTTATTCTGTCAGGATCAATAACGTGTGATTTGACATGTATTAAAATAAAAAATGTAAAGCTGCTGAGTGTTTATGTGTGTGAGATTGTAGCTCGCTGTCAGTCCGACACTTTGTGCAGGAACATTGAACACGTGACCAGTCACAGATGCCTCACATTCGGCTGCTGTCCAGAGAAACTGTGCGTACTATATGCGCCGCGTCTGTGAGCAACGAGCTTGGCAGAGATATGATTGACTAAATATAGGAGCGGGAGGACTGTGGGATCACTGTGGATGCAATTCAGCAGATGTGATGAAAGTGAAAGGAAATGTCGGTGTAGTAAAGGCTCCTGATTGCGATAGCAGGCGTAAAAAAGATATCATCAGCTTGGATCATGATCGTCGCAGCATACAGATGAAGTTGTTGACATTTCCTGCGAAACATATTCTGAGCTTCGGCTTGAAAGGCTGCGGTAAACACCTCTTCTATAGGACGAAGGTCATCGTGCAGAATAAAAAGCACAGCTCTGCTGAGAAACGACTGGATGTGCTGCAGGAATATAAGCAGCACATTTCTTCCAGCTGTATGTGTGTGTCAGGAGGAGACCTCAGCTCCCAGCTCCTTCCAGTATGGGGATATTTCTGTTCATAAAAGATGCACAATAGTTATAGTATTTGTAACCGGATGATGATGATGATGATGGGGTGTGTGTAGGTGGATTTTGTGTGCTACGATGTGTCATCAAACTTGAACAGTTGCTGACTCAGCCTGAGAAAATCCACACTTGCCTGTTATTATATCACAGTTACTGCAGAGTACATGTTAGTGCACATGATGCCGTGGAAGGTTACACATGAGACTCACCTGCACTCTTTCTCACCTGTTCCTGAACTCGTCTAAAAGATGTCGAGCTCCGTGTTAAAAATTCTGTTGAAGCTGGAAAGCGTTCTCACGGCGCTCGCTCAGATCATAAAAACGTCTGTTTGTGGAGGAAAAAAGAGAGAAATAAAAACACCTGAAGATTTCTTCTCAAAGTCTGACCAGGTCACACCAGAGATCACACACCGTACCTGAGCCGGTGCTCACCTTTTCCCTGAACTCGTCCGAAAGACACAAAGAAATAAAGTTGAAATAAAATAATGTCAGAGATCACCAACAACAATAAAGTAAGTCATAGGTCCACCTGCTCACAGCTGAAATTATGCAAACCAGGAGACTTTATCTTTTTTATTTGTGCACTTTGTTTTTGTCATTCAGGTCAGAACACACCTGTCGCTCTGCACAGCTGAGCCCCGGGCTTTGTCCTGCTGCCCTTTGAGTTTTTGGCACATCATAAAAAGAATACAGATAAAAGAGGGTGTTAGAACTTTTGAATTTCTGGACATATTTTGTTGTTTTGAAAGAATAACATAAAACTTTAAAATGCCAGAAATACTGCACAATATTCTGGCCTAACAGGAGAAGCTGGATAGATGCCGGCTGACTGCCTGAGGAGACCTTTCCTTCTCTGTTGGTTATATCGTCTACTGGCTTCTAGATTTACTCTGAAAAACAAAGGGAGCTGCTTTGTAGCTAGGATGCAAAGTGTGAGGTCAGTTTCTATCGTCCGCTGCAATCATCTGAATCTCATCATCAGTAGCTGAATAACAGAAGATTTTCTTCCACCTTCTGTGCTTGTTTTAAATAGCGGATATCATGTCATTCCTTGAGTTATGCAGCAGGAACCCGTACCTGACAGCTGCCACACGCTGGCCCTGGCATCAGGCCTCGTCTGTCACCTGGTCCACGTGAATCTGAAGCTTGGTTTTGGTCCCAGCTCCTCGGTAACAAGGTATCTGCAGCATATGAAGTGACTGCAGCGTGCAACGTTCTCTGGAAACATTTTCACTTCACCGAGCATGAAAACAGAAAAAAAAAGAGTTTCTGTGTCGTTTGTTTGTGTTTGATTTATTCGTATTTATATTTCGTTCGTTTGAACTCGCTTCACACTGAGAATCACAAAGCAGCCATTTTAGAGCTGCCAGTTAACGGAGTGTGTCTTTGGACTGTGCGAAGAAACTGACACTCTAAAAAAAGGTGTGAATGTGTGTGTGTGTGTGTGTGTGTGCGTGATGGATCAGCGGCTTGTCCGAGGTGTCGCCTGCCTTTTGCCAATGCATACTGACAGAACGATAATGAATGGGAATAAACTGCTGTTGAAAATATTCAGACTGGTGAAGCATTCGATCAAAATGTAAATTCCCTGTTCTCTTTGGGGTCGGCACATTATCCCCAGAACCCCAACAGTCCAAAAAAAGTATCATCTGTCCAAGAGCCCGTAATATCTTCAGCTGCCTCCACATGGTAAGATGAGGTCGGACGCAGAGCTTGCAGAGACAAAGCGCGGTGCGACCGCTCGGCTTCATGTAGTTCATAAACTATGTGCGACCAGTGAAGCGACTCCACCGCGGCGTGAAACGTCTCTGCTCTCCACCTCCACTCTTTCTTCTTGCGTGTATCGTTGCCAGGCTACGTGACAGACGGCTGTTGTCTCATTGGTTGTGCTTGGAAAAGGTCAAGAGGTCAAAATTGAAATAAACTGAAAAGTAACGCTTTGTCGGGTGACCTTCGTCATGGTAACAATAATAAACATGTGAACCTGTCACAGTTTGTTAGGTCTGGGGAAAGATCGGGACTTGGGTTAAAATAATTACATCAGTAGTGTCAGTCACATATGTGAGTAAAGGTACCTGAAGTTAAAGACTTTAAATTATTCAATGCAGTGTTTTTTTTCAATCAGGGTCCAAACTTGATGGCACTGCAGACTTTTTGTTTGTTACAGATTCATCCCAGTTTCAGCTTGAACTCTTAAACTTGGCTTTGCAGTCAGTGAGTCAGTTTTCTGTTTGGTTTCATCTTACGTTGCTTTTTGAAGCAATACAAGTTAGTAGTGTACAAATAGAAGTAGTAAGCGACTAGTTTGCCTTTATTTCAGAGAGAAATATTCCACTGTATGCAGCAGCCAAGATCTCAGCTCTGACATTAATCATTTAATGTTCACAGTGTGTGTGTGTGTGTGTGTGTGTGTGTCCCTGTGGTGTTGGTTCAGCTTTAAAGAGATCCCTGTATTTGTCCCCTACAAAGACACTCAGCGGCTCGAAGCTTTGTGGTCCGCGGCAGCTGTCAGAAGCATCAGCGAGGACTTCGATTTCATTACAGCAAATCCAGAACAGACTATTGACTCATTAGATTCCCTTTTGAAGAAGTTACATGAAGCCGCAGCAGAAACAGAGACACTGTGACTCATCCCATCAGGAACACACTCACACACACACACACACACACACACACACACACACTCACACACACACACACCTCGCGGTGATGAGCTTTCCAAGGCTGAACTGGTGCAGGAAGGAACTGAGCACAGATTGGATATGTGATACATGGTGTGTGTGTACTCTACGTGTGTGTGTGTGTGTGTGTGTGTGTAGTAGTCTGTATGAAAGGGAAAGATCGGATAGCTCTCAGTGTTCCCTGCGTGAGCCACATATTAAACCCAAAGCTGATAAAACTGCTCAGGCTGCAGTTTATTTCAAAGTTCCTCCTCTAAATTACTCGAGTAATGATTTCCCAGGTTCGCTTGTTTACCTATTCCTGCGTTTCTCTGCAGCGCCGTCTCCTCGACTAACTGTGTTTGTGTCTGTGTGTTGTTTTTTTATTATTGATTCATATTTCTTGGCTATTGCTGCAACAGCAGTCACCAGAACAGCTTATAAATGAATGCAATCCTGATTTAAATGAGTGTTACTCGTGTTCAAACATGCACAGACTCCTGTCCTTCAGCTCTCTATAATGTTGTAGTCGCTGGAGCTGCTAAAAATATGTATGCTCATAATAGCATGAGGGTCACATGACCAAATCAGTCTGCATGTAAATAACAGGCCTCAATCAAGTGAAGTTTGTCCTACTGTAGCTCTGATTGCAGCACGCTGTAAAAAGTGAACAACACGCAGCAGCTCATTGGTTTTTACAGTGCACCGAGCTCAGCACCTCTTCTTCTGCCTCTTACATCACAGCTCACAGGAACTGCACTGACATTTCTGGGAAAAATAATCCCACACTGCTCTGCAACACAGCGGGCTTTGTGTTGTCTCAGTAAAAAAAAAAAAACGTATTGAGCTTTTATTGGAGTCAAAGCAACCCGTACCCGGATACGCGGCATGATGTCCAAGCGTGTCTGAGACTATACAATAACCAAAAAGGTCAGAAGCACATATGTATCCATGTATGAGACGTCTGACTCCTACATGCTGAGTCACGCTGAGTCACGCCGCTTGAGTTCCCCTCTAAATGTCTTAAAATGTGAAAAATAATTGTTGTAACCCTGACAGTAAAAAAAAAAAAAAGAAAAAGTGGGTGGCCTTTTCTGTCCTCTGGCATTCCTGGTGGGCACATTTCCATAAATGTAGATTACTACAATACCCTGTTAGACTTCATTAGGCATTCAGCTGACAGCAACATGAACGAAGACAGAAAGTGTTCCGCCATCAGCCTTTTAGCCTTTTGGCCTTCAGGAGGAATCAACCACCGGCTTCAGACACTGAACAGAAAATCAGACTTTTCTTTATTTTAACAGTGATCATCTTCAAGACTTTATCTTTTGACAAGCACTCACTCCCTCCTTGCAGGTCAGAAGCTGATGTCTAGACGCCTGAGTGAAAACTTGGACTTCATATAACTCTGTATAACAATAGTTATATTTACAAAATAGATATCCGACAGCTTTGTTAACAAAGCCAAACATCAGCTGCAGCGACACAACAGACAGCCAATAACTTACCGCCCCAGCTTGGCGTCTCACTTCCAGCCTTTTATTTCACCGAGCTCTCGCCAGCAGCTAAAAGTCAGTCCCAGATTTACTCTCACCGAACAGCTTCTTTCTTGCTTGGTCACTCTCTCCTGTTTCTCTTCGTAGCTTCCTCTGTCGACACTTTCTTCACCTCTATCACTGTAGATCATCACCCCAACAGGTTCTGTCCTCAGAGTGCAACACGTTTCTGGAACATGCCCAGTAAATAATAAATTGTGTGATGTGCTTGTTGGCCACAGAACCACTTGTTTATTAATGTGAGGAGAGCAGGCAGAGCTGTCAGCTTCTCCTTCATGCTGGATCACCACATGAGTTTGCTCAGGGTTGTGTCAGACATCCACATCCATAGGGTCCCATCCTGAGGAAATGCTGGAGGCTGAAACTTCTCCATACCAGGAGCTGCCTCATGTTTTATTCACACCTGTACTGAGAGCAGTTATTTTGTCAGCTGTGTCGTTCGCTGTTCTTCACTCAGCTCTTCTGAACATCACTTAGAAACGTCTCCAGTTTCAAACCCCTGTACTTTTATTGTGAGAGATGTTCACCTCCAAGTCAACACAGTGCTCAGCTCAGGAAACTGCTTCATGTTTCATGCAGATTTATTTCCTTTGCGTCTCTCCACCACAACTGAGCATGTGTGTAAATATGTGAAGATGATATGTATCTATATCTATCATTGATTTAAAAAAAAACTGAATCAGATTCAAAATATCAAATGGTGCCATTTGAAAAAAAAAAAAAAAGTACTTTGAGTTTCGTCAATCTTCAAGAAAACCGGAAACTGGATGATTTAACTTTGCAAATAAAAGTTTAAAAACCAAAAACAGTGACACAAAGAAAAGAAAAGACTTTAAAAAACAAACGAGAAAACGTCATTTTAGATCAAATATGAAGAGAAACAGGATTTTTTTTTTTTTACAGCAGCATTATAACACTGTGCGCCTGTGGGAGGCAGTCAGGACATTATTTTGAAAGTTTTCACCGGAAAACAGCATTTCTTCATTTGTCTGCTTTGACACGGGTTCACTTTTTAAATGTGGAGCTGATGAAGAGGAGCAGGGACAGTCAGTGGAGGAGATCCATCGCGTTAAAACGCTCCGGACAGTTCATCAGCTGGAAGATCATGACACAATAAAGCTAAAAAAAACAAAAAAAAAACAAGAGTCCGATCAGCCAATCGCTGCTCTCCTGTTCGATTGCGTATCGATTTGGGTTGGAGCGTCTCTTTCAGCCACCGGGCTGCTCTCATCAATCTTACCGACGCACCGCACCTGTGCGCGTCTGTGCGTGTGTGTGCGTCTGTGCGTGTGTGTGCGTCTGTGCATGTGTGTGCGTGTGTGTGTGAGTGTGTTTGTGGGATTTTACTCTGAGCTTTGCAGTGACGCCTCTTCCTCTCATCAGACGCGCAGATTAAGACACTGATGAGAGTTTGGTGAAAAGTCCAACTCGCCTGACGCGCGGCGCGCTGCTGCTGCTGCTGCTGGACTTCATATCAGAGACACGAAGACAAACACACACGGTGTTCACACACTTTTCATCTCATAACGATGGGAACACATGACTGCACTGCACTCCCACAGTGAAGGATTAATCCTGTAACAACACGGCGAGCACCTCGGATCGATCCAACGAGGCTGAGAGTCGGGAACAAGTCTCTAAACTGGATCCTACTGCGGGCATCGATTCACGGGTTTGACTGATCACCTTCAGACGCTGAACACCCTCAAAGGTAAGACGGAGAGTCAGACAGGTCCACACCTGTTGTGTCCACTCAGAATCTTAATGTCTGTCCATTCGTCTCCGCAGGTGGTTAATTCTGTGTGATAATAAAATGAGTCACATGAATATTTAATTTCTTGTTTTTGTGTGATGAGCTTTGGATTCTGCAGTCTGTCAGTGTTTCTTAAAGTTTTGGATTGATCATTGTGGCTCGACCTGATGCTGATGAATCATCTTTCCGCATTTTAAACGCGCCGTGCCGCCTTCATGCTGCTTATTTTAAACCATCATCATGACTCTCCCTCTCCAGCAGAACAACATAAATCTGTCTCCCAACGAGAAAATCACTGACACGAGCGTCTGTTCCATGAATGTGGCTTCTTCTTTCTCGCGCTGGTGACGAGCAGCTCACAGGAAGTGTGTGTGCCTGTTGGGGGGGCTGTGAAGGAGCTCTCACTTTGGACCCCCCACCTAACCATCACCATCATCACCGCCACCATCACCATCATCACCATCCTCCTGTTGCGCAGCCTCCAACGCGCGCTCTTGTTCCACACGGTGGCGCACGCTGTTACGCACGGCGCGCTCTCCCGGAGATGTGGCGCTGTGTGTGTGTGTGTGTGTGTGTGTGTGTGTGTGTGTGTGTGTGTGTGTGTGTGTGTGTCATGTGGCTTCACAGCATCCCCGCGTTGACCTGCAGAGCGCACTGTAGGCATAACCCACTGGGATTTAAAGGCGAGTGTGTGTGTTCTTCTTGCACACACACACTCATCTGTCAGTCTTGCTCCCTGTCTTTGTCTTTCTGGTCAGCTGCTGATGGTCTGTCATTTCTTATTTGACGGTCTGTCTCTCCCTCCCTCCCTCCCTCTCTCTCTCCCTCTTCCTCCTCTCTCTCCCTCTCCAGCCTCTCCCTGTGTATTTTGTGAGCACAGCCGCAGGCAGGCAGGGCTGAGTCTGTCATTGGGACTCACTAATGAGCCCTCCATTCTGTCTCCCCATGTGGAGGAATGTTTGCTCTGGAGAGTGAGTGAGAGAGAGAGTAGTGGGGAGAGAGGGAGTCACAGAGAGAGGGAGGGAGGGAGGGAGTGAGGAGCCAAGGAGTGGAGCATGAGAGGAGCTGTTGTACCTGCTGCTCTCACTGCTCAAATATTAACAACGGGTTTCTGGGAACCGATGCCGCTGCTCTGGGACAAGCCCAAACTGTGGAGGCAGCCGGGCTCAGTGGTTTGTGGACAGGCAGTCTGCTGCTGCTGCTGCTGGAGGCACCGCTGCATCTAAGAGTCTGATGGAGGAGGAGGTCACAGAGCCCGATCCTCAGACAGTGGAGCCCACCGGCATGCCGCCGCCGCCGCCGCTGCCGGGGACACACTCTGAGGTAAATGGAGACTTGCCGGGCAACCCATACCTGAGGGACGGGGCGGTGGTGGTGGACGTGATGGAGAGTCCGGCGAGGGAGCCTGTTGTGCTGCAGGATCCTGCTGAGTACAGCCAAAGCCACCAGTATGGGTAAGAATCAGCGTGGGAGAGACGGAGACAGAGACGGAGAGAGAGTCTGTTGCTGCAGGAAGCGGCTCATAATGTGTGCAGAGAGGTAGCACTTCTGTGGGACCCTCCCTTCTCTGCTCCCAGTTTGGAGAGCGTTTGACTCCTGCATCGCAGTGATGCTTTGCTGAATTGACTTTGCACTCAGTTGGCTGCATTTTAAAGCATGTTGTGTGCCTCTGCTGCACAGCTCACAGCACTGGAGAGTCCTTTAACCATAAATTGCTCTTACAGAAGGTTCGGGCATGTGACATTGATTCATAGTAATGTTATTTACCTCACAGAGGCAGATTTTGGGACACACGTTTGTTTTGTTGGATAACTTGGAACAGATACGGCCGGGTGGTCCGAAGCAGTCGGTAAATAATCCATCTTAACCACGACTTGTGTATGGAGCTGCTCTGTTTGATTTATTTTAGCATCCCCTTTGTGTGTTTTGCTGCAGCAGCACACGGTGCTGTCAAAGGCTCATTGTGTTTAGATTCATATTACGAGGGGATAGAGTCATCAGACGGCACCGAGCTGCCTCGTTATTTGGAAAACGCCACAGAGAATGTCATTAAAACTGAAGTGTGACCAGAATACTTCACTTCTGACTTGATATAAAGTTTACGGATTCTATAAAAATCAGAATCTTGGCCGTGTTTTTTAAAAGTGCTGTCATTTTCTGAACTGGCCGCTTGTTTTTACGACCAGTTGGCTGCATGCATGTTTGTTGGCAGTGATGGAAACTATTAAAGCCACACTGAAAACTTCATTTCTCTCTCTGTCTGGAAACTTTTTTAAGTATTCTGCGAATGTGGCCACGCCTCAGTCTGTGTCGTCTTCGCAGGTGTTTTTCTGATAATCGAACTATAAATCTGAACCAGTGGCTGGCGGTGCAGAAGGTGTTAACCTCCCTGTATGTGTGTGGATTGATGCTGAAAGCAAACCTCACCTTTTTCTCTGGTGTTCTAGTTCAGCAGGTTTTCAGTGCGATGGGAAGGAATGCCAATTCATCAGTGTTTTCTTTTCTACCTTTTCTAAAGGGGACTCGCTTCCTGCTGATAACTTGCTGTATTCAAACTGGGCCACACTCATAAAGATGTCACTGTGTCATGCTCCTCGTCACACAGTCGGATTCATGAGCTTGAGGGTCTGCTGCCGGTACACAATGTTCCCCCTTCATTATCTGCCCATTGCTATTGGCTGTTGTGCTGCAGGGGCTGATGTGAGAAATTGCCATCTGGCCTCCTTGTCATGCAGAAAGCTTCGAATAAAGCTGTGCTCGTTTCATCAGGACAGGTTGCTCTCTCAGAAGTGAGGGCGGGTTTGGTTCTCTGGTGTGGTCGCGGTGGGTTCATTAGTCATGTCAGAGAGAGAAGAGAGAGGTTTGGTACTCTCAGGTCTGAGATCAGAGTGCATAAATAGTCTGTTTGCTGTCAGGCTACAAAGTATCTGCCTGGACAACATTGGATGAGTATTTCAGAAAGACCAGATTAAATCCTCTTTAAGTAGATTTCTTGGGATTTTTACAGCCCGTTTGACCGACCACTTGGAAAATGTAAAGTTTAAGACTTTTATAGGAAACTTAATCGACATCATTTTGATTTATTGTTCGTAATTTATCTTTCTGGCTTCTTGAATATGAGCATTATCTTCTTTTCATGGCATCATGACTAGCTGAATTGTTTTGGGCGATCTGAAGTCTTTGCTTTCGTCCATGTTGGATGTTGTAAGGCGAGATCGAGATGTTGGACAAGAGGAATGAGTTCCTCATGCCTCCTCCTCGGTTCTCTGAGGACATGCAGCGTTTTTTAAATGGCAGCGGCATAATTGCAGCTTAGTGCTTCTTCCTTCAGGGTCACTGTGTTTTGATTAGTCATGACATCTTTGTCTTATCCTTGAAGTGTCAGTACAAGTAGTGCTTTCCATCCAAGACGTGGAGGTGGTTTTATTTGTCTCGGCTGTAATTGGGTTCAGTTTTGCTGCGACCCGTTCTTAACAATGCTGGAAAGACTTACAAGTGCCATGATGTGAGTTTGTCTTCTGTCAGGCTACCTCCAAATAGTTTTATTGTGGGTGACAATGCTCTGAATAGGTTTGGATTTTCTTGAGCTTTTACTTGCAGAACAAAACATTTTTGAGAAGGAATGTCTCGTACGTTCGCACTAGGGCTGCCACAAACGATTATTTTGATAGTCAACTAATCACCGATTATTTTTTCGATTAGTCGACTAATCGGATCATGCGTAAATTGACTCTCCTGGAAAGGGGCGGGTTGGTGGGCGCTGTAAACCTCGTGGACGGAGCCGTGAGCCACCTTCACCCCGGAGTCTTTCCATGACGACCCAGAGCCGCCGTGGGGGAAATGCGCCCAGCGGAGGCCAGCCAGCGCCGGGGAGAGGTCCCACGAGGGGATCCTCCCTCCCTGACCCGCCAAGTTGAATCCCCCGGGCAGACTGCGTGGAAGTTGCGGAAAAACAACACCGCCCTGAATTCACGGGGATTCACTGAAGTTGCGTAGAAGTTGCAAATCGCAACATGGTGAATTCCTGGAGGGTCTGTGTTATGGTATCATTTACGGTACAGTCAGGCCTGACGCCGATTACCACTACTGCACATGTGCGTAGGTGTGTGTGTGTGACAGAAAGGCAGACGCGGCAGTGGAAGCTGCAGCCGCAGTTTCAAGAGAAAAGTTTTTAAAACCCCAAAAAACGATGCGTCGACTAGTAAATTAGTCGTCAACGATTTAGTTCGTCGACATAATCGACTAATCGTGGCAGCCCTAGTTCGCAGCACAGTAAACACTGATTGTAGATCATCAGAATTTAGACGTTATCATTAAATCCAGCCGTCCACTGTGCATCATTTTTGGACTTTAAATTGATGGATTATAGTAATTAAAGAAGAAAGATGAATTTCTGTGTCCTGTCTACTGAACTTTTTTTAAAGTGTTCAAATATGTTCAGACTTTTCTCTGAACAGTGGATCATCTTGATTGACAGTGTTACTCTTTGACCTGTGACTCTCATACATGTTACCTTTACTCAGGTAGATATTGTTATATGTCGTATTAGTTTGTTTGATTTCCGTATGCCAGCGGCCACATTTCATTTCTCAGCTGTCAAACTTCATGTCACTTTTTAGAAACTCCGCTCTTGGAAAATGAATCCTCTGGTCAGAGATGAATCATGGTGCAGAAACACATTCGAGCTTAAATATGAAGCTCGGGAGCCGTCACAGTGGCACTGAGATTAAATTCCACAGGTCCAATCAAAGCCGGCGCGGCCGTCAACAGCTCAGTGTGTCCTGTCGACTCAAAGTGTCCTTGAGCGAGACGCCGAGTCCAGACTCACTCATTCTCTGGAAGTTACTCTGGATATAACGGCATTAGCTAATGGCCTCAACGTGATGTAAAATCTGAGTGACTACCCCATAAAACCGCGGCAGGTTTATTCTGCTTCGAGTGTCACCTTCATGTGTTTTTACACATTGTAAGCCAAGACTTCACCCTGTTTGGGCCTCCATGCTTTAACACAAGACGGTGCACGTGAAGGTGATGAGTGAAGCTGATCAGTGGATGGACTCGCACATGTCAGGATTTGATCCGCTTGGGATCTAAAAACTGTGATTTCTCTCTTATCCAATTAAGATTTAATCGCTCAGTCAAATAACTAATGGACAGTGAGACTAAGCGTCCGTTGCAGATGTGAGAAAGCATCCGTGTGTCCTCAAAGAGTTGGTAATGCAGGACACAGAGGAAGCGGCCGGTGATTTTATCTGTGAACCATTTCTACAGCTCATTTTTATCAGCCAGTCAATCTGACTATTAAATCCCAGAGTCCTTGCCTCTTTTTCTGTCGAGCTGATACATCGCAGCATGCGGGGAATCGTGATGTGGACTTGGTTTAAGGTCGTGGTGATTACTTCCCGATTTAAGTGATTACTGTATGTTGCTCTGCTCCTGAAGGGCAAATTAGTTGTTGAGCTGAGACCTTGATCAGTTTAATCAAGTGTAATGATGCCGAAGGCTGCGAACAGCTCTGTTCAACGCCGTCTTCCTCAGGGGTTGGAGATCAGCTTGTTTTACTGTTTCAGCACATTATCTTAGAGCTCATCTACAGCGTTAATGAACATTAGATCCTTGTGATGTATTACAGTGAAATATTGCTCCTCGCATTAATGTGCTGTGCTCTCTCCGGGCCCCGAGGCATGAACGCATCTTCGTTTGCCAGTGATGGCAAGTTTTGTGCTCCTTGGCGTGCTCTACATGCTGCTGCTGCTGCTGCTGGACCTCATCTTTGCAAAGCTGTACGTGGCCGTCAGAGCTCCAAAGCAGCGAGTTATTATTCGGTTTGAACTGAGGGGAAAGGCTCTGCCCTTTGAGAATCTGTGCAGTCATGAGAATTCTTAATAAACCCACATCAACATTAAATCTTAATTCAATCAACCAGAATACCTCATGAGTTGGAGGCAGAAGGCGCTGCAGCTGCAAACAACATCATCAGTGATGCTGATGGGTGCGTGCCTTGTCAGCAGCCTCCACCTGCTTTCAAAGTCCCAGCTCTCAAAGTCAGCTGCTCGTTTGGCCGTTTTCTGCAGGGGGCTTTAATGTTTGACCGCTGATTCGCGTGTCAATAATCAACCGAAGCAGCTGGGGGAGGGGAGGTGTGGTGCACATATGTTGCAGTGCATTGTGGGATTTGTAGTATGAGCGGTGGGAGTGCGAATTACCATTACATATGAAATTATCTCGAGTTTGAGTGTCCGCGCCGTGCACCTGCATGAATACGACTGAATGTCAGCCGCCTCACATCTGTGAATGAGCCAGTGATGGTGAAGTCGATGTCAGTCAGTACCAGCAGAACTTCACTCCACTTCATCCATCAGGCGATTACTAACCAACAGTCCAAACATGAAAGATTCAAATCAAGACACATCACCACAATGTCTATTTAGGACGGAGCATGTGATTGTGACTTGTCTCTCTGTGGTCCTCGTTGTTGAACGCATGTCTGTCCTCTGTTTGAGCTTTTAGCTGGATAAGCAGATTATTTAAGGATGCAGAGCCAAAGTGACAGAAACGTGAGAAGACTCTCAATGGACTCCCCTCCATGCTTGCATGCAGAGCACACACACACACACACACAACAAAGATGTGAGCTGCACAACTTCACTTTCAGTCACTCCTCTCTCAGATTTGTCTTTTCTAAACAAGGCGTGGAGTTATCACACACTGGATGCTCAGTCTGCTCCTGAAGGATGTATGTAAATCCTGTCCCTGCATGGTAAATCACTCCGATCGATACACCCAGGATAGTGTACACCTGCGTCAAACAGCCGACAAGCAGCTAGAGGTCGGCTCATAGCGTTAATACGGAGCGAACGGACAGGAGCGATGATTGTAATATTCATAATGACAGCTGAGAGATGGCTGAATAATTGATGAATTAGAAAATGAAAACGTTCCAACACAAAGCGAGCTGGCTGTAAAAAAAAATCTTTGGGCGTCGCTGCAGACGTCTTGATATGCATGCTTATTAAACTGACAAACAAGAAAGATGCGGGGACCGGTTTTCAATTTGTGAGGTAACAGCTGGTTGACAGCTCGAACCAGTGAAACATGAGCACTGGGCATGGAGCTAAAAGCCTTCACAGGGGGCGCAAACTTTAAGTTGGCCTCTTTCACTCCACTCCACCTTTCTTTAGGGGAGGCAGCAGGTCCACAGTGTGTATACATGTGTGCATGCATCACCTGAAAGCTGGGAACCTGGAGATTCATTTGAGATGCAGCAATATGTGCGAATATTCAAAGCCACACCTTTTCGCCACTACAGGTGAGGTACAGTCTTAGATTAGGGTATGATGCCACATATACTCTGTTGATAATGTGTTAAACTGACAGATAAAGCAGTTCAAATGTTACAAATACTCTCTAAACTATCTGCATCCAAATAAAGTGTCAGTCTTTACACGAGAACAGAGCCATAAACTTCAGTTTAAGAGCCAGCTGAAGGTTTTGTTAGAGCAGGATCCACAAGCATTGATGATGTTAATAAAACATTGGTTACAGTTATCTTATAAACTCTTTGTTATCTTAAGTGTGCTTCAGTATGGCAGTGCAGGGAAGTGTGTTTAATGAGATTTAGGAGGAAGCTGGAACGTTACAAGGTGAAGAACTGGACTGATGCATCTCAGGAGAGTTCGTGTTTGTGAGCAGCTGCGTTCGTGCATCATGCCGAGGATAACAAACCCCAAAAACCTGAACTGCTGCATGTCCGATCTGTCCTCCAGCTTCTCCGAACTCTGAGACGCGTGTTGAATGTCGAGTTTGCGTTATCACGGTTCTGGTTTTCTGGCCTTTGTGGAAACATGATATTTAAAGTTCAGCTGATAGAAGTGTCAGCGTACGGGGAGCAGCCCTCTCGGTGTAATGTCTCGGCCCGTTTTGAACTCCTCGTTCCGTCTCTGAAGCGTCTCTCTCTTCCAAGTGCTCATCGAGACGAAATCCAATTAGAGGGACGGAAGCAGGCGCCCAAATCTCTCTGCTCTATGTGCTCTTATTTCCCTCCTGTGCCCTTGGGCTTCGATTCATTGAATAATTAATTGCCTCAGTCACATTTGCACATACAGTACACACACGCGCATGCTCTCATGCACGACACACACACACACACACTACATTTACCTCTAGTTATACGAGTTTCCTCGCTGTGTGACTTCCCATTTAGTGAATGAGTTCTGCTTCATTTATGGAGCTCGTTTATGCCGCCGCCGCCTCTTGGACCTTCATTTGTTTTAGCTTCACCAAAATCACAAATGGGCAAACCAGCTCCCTGTTGCTTATTACGGGTTCACATTTCATATTGCTTTTTACTTTAAAAGAAGATTTATGCACCTCACAGGTCAGTTATTGGACTCTGTGAGTCTAATTTGCATGTCAGGTAACATTACAGAAGTTACATGGAGCTCTTAGCTGGTTCAGCCTCTCCTTCCTTCCTCCCCTGGTGTCTAAACGTTTCCTTCTGTTGTTCCTCAGGGAGAAGATGCCGTTCCACCATGTGACGGCAGGCCTGCTCTACAAAGGGAATTACCTGAGCCGCTCGCTGTCAGACAGTGACAGCGACGTGCTGGCCAGCATCTCTGTGGAGGAGCTTGGCGGTAAGGCTTCTCCGTAAACTGTCTGGCTGCTGTCCTGCCTCATGCTTAATGTCCATTTAAAGTGATTTGGCTGCTGCTGCCTGCCTTCCTAACCCCCACAATCATTGCCAAGATTTTACTACATGAAGATATTTTATATATTTTATATCAGCTGTACGTTATTCCTGTAATCTCTTCTTGAAGAAGAAGAAAAAAGGTGTGCGCCTGTAGCTACAGGCTAAAATTTGAGTTCATTTATTTAGAAGAGGTAACGCTCCACGCTGCAAAAAGAAAAACAGATTTGCTCTTGGAATCTAGTGCGGCATGCAAATAATTAAATAAACTCGTTGCAGTTTTATGTTAAGTTGTGCTTCATGCCCGCGTGACGGTGGTGCAGAACCAAAACGGAGAGAAACAACATGAGTGTCAAAAGAAAAGAAATAAAGATTTTTGTCTTTACAGTGCCAGAGGAAAGCAAACATGACTGGTCACGTGATTTTTAAGGCGGATCAGACGGTCACACAGTGGGAGTCTCTGCGTTTAAAAAAAAGAAGAGTATTTTTGGGCCTGTGCACGCTGCAGAAACCCACATGGAGCTCTTTGTTTTTCAGAAAACCTTTTCCACAGACACACATTCAGTTTTTTATCAGGAAGCCGACAGTAGCCGGTGACATGTTTTGGTTTAAAGGACTGATCCAATCCACAGTCATGTTTTTGTTTTTTTGACAATCCGGTGCAGCATCCTCCTCATCCGAGCCAACAAAGCATGGAAATACATCATTCTCTAGAAAGCTTATCTCACCGGCAGCATTCACATCTGCTGGCTCCGCGCCCGTGTTTATGAACCCTTTTGTTTTGGAGTCTGTCTGAGAGTAATCACCTGGGCCTGTAGAACACAAACCTGATCAATTACAGTCTGCCCGAGTCAGCAGTGGCAGCCTCACAAGCAGCAAACAAACTCCACACCCTCAGTCCTCCAAAATATTAATCCAGCTATGCAACGTTAAGCCGCTGCCTCGGAAAATTGGCTGCACGGTGCTCGGTAATAGCCGGATACTCTGTCAGGGTCAGGTTTTAATATGCATGGCGATATTTGCAGCGTATGAATTTCTCATTCCTGTTTCTGGGTTCTGTTTGTTTGATGAATAATTCTGTTTAGAGGGTCCTCAGGAGGTCGGATAAACAGTGTGGAACTGTAGCCTGTCAACTGTACAATTACTGTATTAGTATATATGTTTTCTATGGTGGTATCACAGCAGCGAGAGGGTCGCCAGCGTGGATGTTTGGACTCTCTACTTATCCGAGATCTGAGTGGGAGAAATTAGTCATTCATTATGAAGAACTTGTCACCGAGGCGCTCAACCCATGAAAAATCTCACCCATTTTCTCGGTGGCATAAATTAGTCAGACCAGAGTGGACAGATGTCACACATCCACGCTCTGCAGATTTCTCTTTGCTGCACTGATGTCCCTCGACGACTGACGTTTCATGAATTACCTTCAGAATCATTGAAAAAAGACCTTCCCATTCAAATTTAGATCGTGCCTTTTAATAATCAAATTCAAAATGAGTCAGCTGCAGTGTAAACAGAGACGGCGAGTGACTGATGCAAAGTGTAAACACCTTCAGGCCACAGCTGCACGCGGCGTCTTTACGCTGAGTGTGGCGAACACATTCACCTCAGATTAAAATAAGAAAACGAATCATTCGACCTGATTTTTAGACTTTTTGACAGACTCAGATTGTTCTTGTAAAATGTTTTTATATACCTGGAAGACACATACTCATCTGTCCAATCATATCCAGACATCTGCATGTGGTCTGAATACCTGGATCTAGTTAAAAGCACCTAACTTCCAACTCTTCTGATGCGAATTTATTTGAAACAAACGCACCCTGAGAAACATTTTTACTTTTTGTTTTTTTTCAAGCATCATTAACAACCCTGCTATGCGCCTCCTTTTCCCCCAGTGCAGCTTACACGGCCTCCACATTCTGCACATTCAACACTTCTTGCTACACAATATTTAAAAAAGCAATTTAGTGTATTTGTCCTGGGCCAGGGGAAACGCTCGCAGCGGTGGTGCCGAGCTGTCACACGTCTGGGGGTGTAGAATCAGTCAGCTGAGTGTTTCTGTAGATTCTTCATCTCTTAGGAGGGAGCTGCCGTTACCTGTGGGGATTTATAAAGAGAACGACTGGCCCTCAGGTCCTTGGATGTATGGATAATGTGTGGATGATTCGACAGCAACATAAGTCAGACATTTAGAGGCACATGGCTGCTTTTTATCTCAAGTTATAGTGAAGAAACATGATTGACGAATCCTTTGCATCGCCACCAGCTGAGCCGCTTAGGTAACAATTCTTTTCAGCGCTGGAGATGTGACTTTTTCCCGACCCGTGTTTTCGCTCCATGTGACGCCTGAAGAACTGAGTATGTCATTATAACAGTCATGAGAGTTCGGTGTGCCGTGCACAGTCTTTAAACCAGCGCAGGGTCTTTTAAATGTCACTTGCAGGATGCAGGGATGGTATTTGATTCATTTGAAAGAGACTTCACAAGACGTGTGTGAACATGGAAACACTTCCTGCAAAGCCCGGCTGCAAATCCGAGTCGCTGATCTTTGATACAAGCGAAAGTCAGAACCAGGAGCTCTTCTGTCACTCAACCGAAGTCCAGCTTTGAAGATTTAGTTTGAGCGTTTTACCTCAAAGTGTCAGTTTGAATTAATCTGGCGATTCTTAACACTCAGCAACAACGCGGCCACGTTCCTTCTGAGAGCGATGAACCAAACTTACAACGATGGCCACTGCTCACATCTTCACATCATCTGTGCTGGCATTCATTCATCTTAAACACGGTCAACGCCACGGCCTCTTTTCACTGCAATTGTTCACGACATCGGGTGCATCCTCTGCGCCCTCTGAGAGCAATTTGTACATCGTATCTTGCAGCTTTGTTATTAATTCAAGAGCAGACCGCTTCAGTCGTATTCATTAACACATTTATGCAAATGAAGTTACAGTACGGTGCAGCGGGAGCGGTGCAGGAGAATATCCTGACTGCCTGACAGCAAAGACAAACTACAACGCTCACCTTTATCCTCTGCGTGCTCTCCTATCTAGACCTGCTGCTGCATCCTGTGCCAAGACTTGATGTAATGCACATTACCTGAGCAACACTTTGAGGTTTTACTAAACTGAACATAATCTGTACTTGAATAACTTCTGATGATGGACATGAAGAGGTTAGTGAACAGCATCGTGTTCTTCCTCGTGTATATTCTTAGTCACGATGTCGCAGAGTGACGTTGGTACTTTACACCACGCCAGGAGCTGCGTGAGGCCCGTGACCTTTTCGTGGCATTTTGTGCGTTCATGGAAACTTATTTTCTTTCAATTTTATGCAAATCAAATGTTAAATACATTTTCTACGACCTCGGGCCAGCAGGGGTAGACATTAGCCAGAAATTAGAATTATTTTCAACTTTGGGAACAGCAGGGACGTGAGTGCATTTTGCTTTATGACTGAGAACTAACATCACTCCACTATTCTTTACCAAATACGTTGTGCAGCTTCAGTACACTGGGATAGTTTGACTCTGAGAGCGGCAATAGTAGCATCTAGACACTCCACGACATGTCGAGCTGAGTGAATTTCACAGTAAAGAAGTCCTGGAGAGGCTTTACAGAGAAAGCTAAAATCGGATATTTTATTAAAGGGCAGGAGAGGGAGAAATGTTTTGTAGTCGCCACTCGGGCTCGTCTTTCAATACGCATGCTGAGCTGAACCAGACGGCAGAAAACCTGCAGGGAGGTTTGTGTCTCTCCGAGGTTTCCTTTAGGGAACAAGAAAGTGTGTGTGTGTGTGTGTGTGTGTGTGTGTGTGTGTGTGTGCGTGTGTGCGTGTGTGTGTGTGTGTGTGTGTGTTGAACTTGTCTGAGCCAGACTTTGTGGAGCTCTCCAGGGTGCTGACTCTGGTTTCTCTCTCCTCTCTCGATCCCACGAGGACACAACAACCTAAAATCATCAATGAAACTGGTGCCAGGACGCAAAGATGGAACCGGTTTGTTTTCAGATGTGACACGATGTCAGAAAATCATCTGTCAAAGCAAACATGTTGGTTAGATAGATTATAAGTGTATTTAATCTAAAAACTAATAAATCTATCTAGATATCACTGTCCGACCATCTGCCTTTCTTTACATTGTACAAAGATGACTTGTCATATTAACTAAAGACACAGATTACAGCCATACACACTCACAATGAAGCCTTATCCTCAGAGGTTTGAACACTGCACTGCACTGATCATCATTTGCATACAAAACGAACAAACTCAACCACTTTAAGCTTCTGTTCCTTCTGAGTTGGAGTCTGCTGCGACGCCTTTTTTGTTACTTTTTGTCCTTTTGGTAAAAAACGTTGTTTTGTAAAATGTCAGATTTGAGTTGGAAAGCAGCTCGATATTCCCTCGAGTTTTGATGGATAGGAACATTTGAGTCATTTGATGAACTAGTCTCTGGGCTGTTGTTCTGTTCCAACACGTTCCAGACACAGGAAGTGTTCAACAAAGGCCCGAGTCATTAATTGATTTATTCATGAGGACGCTCATGTTAATGCAGAGGAAATCATCTGCATGCTTCTGATGTGCGTTTGTCCAGAAACTATTTTCTCTACGACAGTGCTCGCATTGTTACAAACGATGGCGGTGCTGAGTCTGCTCAGGAGCAGCTGTCCACGGATGCACTAACATGTCGTTTGGATGCGGGTCGGCGACTGTGACCTTATTATCTACTGTAGGTGCCGAACACAGTCAAAATACTGTTCTCAGTTTTATGAGGCAGTTCATAATTTACGCTCTGGTTTCTGGTTTGTTGTTTCAAATGATTTTCCAGCAGGCTGCTTCAGGATAAGAAGTGATGATGATTGATGGGCTCGTTTCTTAATGACAGACAAGATGTTGTTTGTTCTTGGAAGAAACACAACAAAATGCTCAACGGCTCATTTTTCTTTTGTTCTTTGATATTTAATATTGTCTTGTCTTGTGCTGTGTGTACTCATGAGAGCACTAGACCAAATTAACGGCAGCCAGTCGTGTTGTTTTTAAGTACTGACTCTTGAATCTTGGCTGTGATGAACCTGAACCTGTTTCTGTCTCTGTGTGAGCCGGCGCCTGCAGAGACATGCAGCGTATGTCCTCTATATGCCCTTAACATCCTGACTCTCTGTCCCCCAGGAGGGACGGAGTTAAACCATCTATTCCACTTTCCCAGTCTCTGACAAATTATTCAGTGCTCAACAGTGTGCTCATGCGTGTCATGCAGTCATAGTGTTCTTCAGAGAAGCGACATTCCACCTCTATTTAAAAACACCAGATGCCTGTCAGTCTCAAAGCCATACACCCTCTCCTGTCTGTAGGCACACTTATGAAATATGCATTTATTAAAGCCCACTGACTCCTTCCACCGATGGCACGCCGGGAAGCCGGTGAACCAGCTGCTGAGTCAGTTCAGCCTGAGCAGCACAACATGTCTGAGCTGCTGCTAAAACAACAAACCCAGGAGATGTGGATTAGCGCTAATATGCTGATTCATGACCTCATTTCAAACTGTGGTCGTAAATATGAAGTATGCCACGAGCAGAATCAGATGGATGAGCTCATTTTATCTCAGACACGTGTTCATTGTTGACTGTGTCACAAAAGTTTTATTGTCACTAATCAACATTATTTTAAACCCTGCATCGTTGTCCAGCCTGCAGTCCTCTGCATCTGTTAGCGCCACCTGTTGATCCGTGGAGTACTGCGACGCCACTGGCTGGGACTGTATCGTGTCTACGTTGTTGTTGTTCATCACAAAAAGAAAGTATTTAAAAATCATCTTTATGTCACCACTGTTCGATTTTCATGATTCAAGTTTTCTGTTCACCATGTCATGTGACAAATTTCTGTTTTTTTAATATTGTGAGCAGGACACTGACTTAAAAACATATTCCAAACACTAAAGTACAGGGACAGGCAGCTTGTAGAGTTGTACTACACCTATTAAAAAACATATCAACCAGCGAGGTCCCTGCAGAAACTGAGCGTTATATACGAGCGTCACCACGTCGGTCATTTCTGTGCGGCTGTAAGATCTTTTATTATGTTCGCTCCTTCACCTTCGCTCTCACGAGGGTCGGTCAATAGAAAAGTGGAAATATGTAAAAGCTCAAAGGTGTCTTTTATTTTTTTGTTCTTTTTGCTCAAAGACAAAAAAGTAATTTGATCAGCTGCAGTGTGTGTCAGAGCCTCAGGGGTGAGCGTATAAATCTGAGGGGTCACGAGATAATTAAAAGGTTCTCTCTTTGCTCTGAGGCTGAATTTGGGCTCTATAAATAAAACTCACCTGACTTCTTCATTCCAATAGATATCATAGATATTCTGACTTCTCTTATTACAGTAATATAGTGAAAGCACGACTGAATCTGCGGCTGTATCTTGTAGCTGGAACAATCTGTGTTGTCCCACACGAGAAAGGGACCTCGGCCAAAACCTGTGCTGATGAATGAAGCGGTAATGCCCCAACCTATAATAAGAGCTGAGATTTTTTGACACCTGTTAACTGCACATAACAGGAGTGGTTATGTATAGAGCAGCATCATATTCTGCAATGCATTTATTGATTGAAGGCAAAGTCCGTTATCTTGAAGGTCGCAGGCTTTGCCCTGGCACGGCGCCGCCATGCAAACCCATCTCGTCTAACTTGCAAACTCTTTGAATGATGAGTTAATTGAAAGATTAAAGATGTGAAACATGAAGGCGGAAGCGGAGCACAAAGAGAATAAAGGGAACGCTCTGAAAGGTTAGAAAACGGGGAGCGATGGCGGCGGCCGTGACAGCAGGTGGAGAGAATGAATCGATGGGTGGAATTGATCTTGTTAACTTGAGGCGGCGGTGCGAGACCGATTGCATAACGTGCAGCCCAGAGCTGGGTCAGAGCAGGAGAGAGAGAGAGAGAGGTGTGGGGATGATGATGAACGAGGGGGAAGGGTGAAATGCCAAGTGACTTAATTAAATGGAAGATGAATTCAAAGTCAGGAGAAGTGTATCACTGCCAAAGAAAGGAATCCCAAAAAATGTGACACACACACACACAGAGCGCTGTAAGATGAACATGAATTTGTGGAAGCAGGGCATTGTTTGTAGATGCTGAGTTGATTTCCTGTTTATCTTTGGCAGAGATCCGGGAGGCGTTTAAGGTTCTGGATCGTGACGGAAACGGGTTCATTTCCAAACAGGAGCTGGGTATGGCCATGCGCTCTCTGGGTTACATGCCCAGTGAGGTGGAGCTGGCCATCATCATGCAGAGACTAGACATGGATGGTGAGTCACACACACACACACACACACACATGCACACAGGTGTAAAAATATACCGTGCGGTGTTACATCGAGCACAGACGTAAAAAACAATTCTCCGTTCTACACATGTAAATATTACAAGGTGCACTCCTCCCTGTTACATCTGTGTCCTGCAGAGACAAAATGTGTTCTGCATGCCTGAGTATGTTCCCATCTGAGCCATCTCTACCTGACATGAAAGCACGGTGCTGAAACTAAATGAAGAAACATGTGAGATGAATGAAACGATGTGCGCACAGTCACTGACTCCTGTGTGGAGAAGCATCACGAAACTGTGACATAAGATGCATTCAGGTTCCTGCTGTCCACACATTAAGATCTGAATCTGCTGAGGTTTATTTCTGCAGCTCCGTCTTCACCTCTGACCTTCTGTCCTTTTCCGAGAACACTCTCAGCGACTTAACACCAACACAACACAAGCCCTCTTCTTGCAGACTGCATTTGTGCAGAGCGAGGTTTCATGCAAACGTTTACTGTGACTGACACTTTATAAAGGATAGACTCTTAAAATGGGAAAATGCAGTATGCAAATGTCAGATCACTGGGAAAATATTCAAATTCTTTCAGCTGCCATCGCCGCCTTTCATAAGTGCTTTTTGAGTTTCACAGTGAGGGAGAAATACTGTATATGTTCAAGGCTGAATATTAAAGTTTAAGAAGTGAGACTGTCTTTATTCGTCTTCTGACTCATCCGCTTCTGAATCTCAGGAGAGCGGCGCTGCCTTCGTGCCTGCAGGTCGGGTTTTAGTTGCATCGTCTGCTGCGACCTGAAGAAGCCGGCGTGTCTGGAGGTCACCGCAGCTTTTGTCTCAGGAAGTCTGAAGTGTCTTTATTTATTTATTTATTTATTTATTTATCCGCTTGCTTTAGTCCTTCTCTCTGCCTCTGTGTAGTGAAGTTTGTTAGAGTTGCTTCTCATTTTATGACCCGGGTCAACTTGTTTGCATTGATTCATGTCATTTGCAAAATAGTGTTTCTTTATTTAGACGTTATTGGATGTGAGGAGCGACCGGCTGCCCGCCAGGAGCTGTGACCTTGTTTGGTAATTTGCCAAATTTCTATTGAAGACAGCTCGCAGTGCTGTGATCCAACAGGTTTAGACAAACAAATGAAGAGAGAGGCTCCGACTTCATGTCTAGAGAAGCTTTCAGGTGCAGATCTGTTTGATTTACATGACGGCTAAGTGTGACAGAGCTGTGTGTCAGTCAGAGGCAAACAGACAGTCTATTATAAGCTCTAACCCTGAAGAGGTCTGTGGATAGAAAAGCTCATTGTCAGACGTTCGAGAACATTTTTATTTGCCTTTGACAATCAGACTAAAATCAAACTTCACATTTCTAAAGACTTAAAAGATCGTGTTATTCCGACTGTGCCACTTTTCATCCAACCCTGCTTCGAAATACCTGAGCGTGGAGAAGCCTGAACGCAGCGTTTGTCGTATGAGGACACAAGAAAGAAGAAGTTTAACTAGACTGAACAAAACTCAACTTAAACAACAGCTGAAGATCACATGCACACAGCTGCACGACGTCCTTCTCAGCAGGAATCAGGCTCTGCTGTATCACTCAAACAAAGTAGGTCACAAAAGTTAAATGATCAGTGGTCGGCGGTTCGATCCCGGACTCCTCCAGTCTGCATGTCGACGTGTCCTTGTGCAAGATACCCCAAGTTGCTTCAGTGTATCAGCCATCAGAGCATGAATGAGAGATGTAGTAAGACTGGAAAGGTGCAACACAAGTCCAGTATATTCACATCTCACCACCCACATGGCTGTACCTCCATTATTCCCTTTTTTCTAAGTCGCTGAATGTCTGTAAATGTAACCAGCGCCAGCACACACATAACTCGAGAACATGAAGTGTTAAAAATCAGCCTGTTGTTGCCGTTTATGAAGTGATAGAGTCGTTGATCGAACGGACGCAGCATGGAGGAGAGAAGCAGCTGGATGAGAATGGATGATTGTATCTTTGTGAAGTTATAGGCAGCTGTGAGGATCGGATCCTCGGTCACGGCCATCGATTGTGAGCGGCCAAGTCCGTCTGACATCTACAAGATACTGATCTGTTCATGTGATTGTTATTGAGCTCCGTGTGCCCTTCACGGAGAGCCGTGACGACTCGTCTTTGTTCCAGCATCACGCCTGCCTTTGGCTTTCAGTGCACATCCATCATGTCCTCCTTTCTCTGCTGGAGTTAATGACCTTGGAGCTCTGAAGTTTGGACGTGTGCAGGCATGCATCAACGAAACAACAACACAAACCAGCATTTATTTCCCAGCACAGGAAGAAACTGGTCAAAAGGAAGTGGCTGTGACAATGACTGACACACACTGTGCATAAAGTCGAGCTGTCACAAACTGCAGATATATCAAAATGTGAACTGACAGGGTGAACCCACAGTATTATCTAACACTGACGGAGTGTTTGTGCTTTTTTAGTGGCCTGTACATCTGGTGCGACCTAAAGTAACAATAAAACTGGAGTTTTAGTTTGGTTAAGTGCTTAATGTTTTACCATATGGCACGTTATTAAACCAAGCGACGGTTCAGTAACGTCGCCAGACTGAAGATGTAGAACTAAACGGATACGTTATGGCACCAAACTAGAAGAATGACACATTAATGGGTGAACTCAAAGAAGGACGCACAAGAACACACAGAGGTTGTTTTCATCCAGTAACCGTTCATTTATTATTAAGTATGTGCAGCTGCTGTTGTCAGACGCTTCATCTCACCTGGAGCCGAACATATGTACGGTGGTGTCCATGAACCCGCCACAAACAGGTGTTCTAGTCAGTGATTCATTCATTTACTTTCTCAGGAGCACGCGGCAAGGAGACCCCAAACTCACAGAAACATAACACCGTCACACTGTTACACTGTCTGCTACAGAGCAACACATGCATGAACATTACTTACTACTCCATGAACAAACATGTGACGCTTCAGGTGTTAGAGCTCGTCTCTAACTTTCTCTGCCGCTCGGCAGCTTATATAGTCGTTTTGTCAGGAGTTGTTTGCTGGTTCAGCAGAAATATAAAAAAAAATGTCTCGGTGGAGCTCTAAACAACTCACTTGTGTTTATAGACTGGCTGTAGTGCACACACACACACACACACACACACACACACACACACACAGCTACTGCTTCATCCTGTCTTACCGTTCACCTTCAGCTCCACTGTCAGCCATCCATCCCTCCATCTGACATCGCATCTCGACATCCCTGCGTCTGCCCTGCTGAATATGAGTGGATAGGAGTGCAGTCAATATAATTAAACATCACAGTCCGAGCAGCAGCAGAGGTACTGATGGTGGGAGCGGAGTGAGTCGTCCTGCATCGGTAACTTTCCATCGACGAGGTCTCAGGAAGAGCAGGTGGGAAGATAGAAGAAGATACGAGTTTACATCAAGGGCACAAAACCAAACTGTGTGTGTTTGCTCTGCGACTACTGATTAAAGCTTTGGTAAATAAAACATAAATCTGATTACATCAGAGTGTTTATTTTAAAACCTAAAAGATCTGAGTTCAGTTCTCAGCACATAATGTCGAGCAGCAGCTTGCAGTGTCGGGTTGATTCATTGAAACATACAGATAATAAAAGCAGACAAACTCTGCAGGAGAGAGAGAGACAGAAACCTCGCCGGGCTTCTGAAAACTTTCCACTCAAAGAAAAACAGAAACAGATTCATACATATGAATCCATGATCTGTTCGTATGAATTTGTTGCCGCCTGCAGTTTTGATGATTCCTTTTGGTCGTAGCTTCGAGGATTATCAGCAGGCTCTCGGATCAGTGATTAAACGTGCACGGCAGGAACTCCTTGTTGCGAGTGATGGAGCAGCTGTGAACTTTGATCTGCTCCGTATGCAGTATTATAAAGCCAGTCATAGTTTCGAACTGTCTCGTGTGATTTGAAGCACGCAGATCTCGGATTATAACCACACAAACACAAACAGGCGCTCTTCTCTTCAGGCCCAAAGGTGTAATAACTCGCACAAACGCGTTTGTCTGCAGAAACCGTTTGCAGCCCTGAAGGCTTCACTTATGTCTGTGCTATATTTAATCCTGGAAAGCTTCATTGATACGTCCTCCTCTCCCCGTTCAGCACCCGGCTTCACTTTCATGCAGTCACACACATTAAGCCTCCGGGCTGTTAGCGACTGAGTGCTCTGCTCAGGGGCACATCAGCCTTAGTCGTTCAGGACAGGAACATCATTTGTCATTCAGTGTGCTTCGCCTCTGTGAGTGACACCGTTGAGATTGTGTTCACGCTGTCTGAAACATTTCCTGCTGTGTTGGATTGTTAAACTCAGTCTGAGAGAGCTGATCTGACACTCACCTCAAAAAAAGTTTATCAGAGGTAGAAGCACGGAGTGAGGGTGAGGTTTATTTGGCTTGATATCAAACATCTTTCTTTCTTGTCGGTGTCAGGTGATGGACAGGTCGATTTCAACGAGTTCATGACGATCCTCGGACCCAAACTGCTGTCGTCTGAGACGAGAGAAGGTTTCCTGGGCAACACAATAGACACCATCTTCTGGCAGGTAAAGCCGTATTCACTTAAACACATCTGTCCACTTTGCTGAGTCATGAAAGTTTGTCTAATGAAATGTTTTCATATCCAGGAGTGCTTCAAAGAAGCATTTCTTGGCCCGGCTGTTTCACTTTGTGTAATCACACACACCTGAAGTATACGTGGTTAAATGTCATGTACAAAACGTGCTGCTACGATGTCACGATGGTTTAGTTATGTGACATTTTTAGTATTTAGAAATAATGTGACTTGTTGTTAACCAGTAAAATGCCTCTTTAGGTTAAATCTCATCCTTACATTTCACAAAACTTAGATTTTATTCACCAGATGCCACTTTCTGATCGGTGTAATGATCGTTCCTGTAGTAGGAGCATCAAAGAAGAGAGACGTCGAAGATCTCAGATTCATCCTTCCATGTGATAGGAATGGACAGATAACTCTCTCTTACTGCCTATACAGAGTTTTTGCTTCTTCTCTCATGCAGAAATGTTGAGGTGCCTCCTTCCCTGTAACCTCAGACCGTTCCTCATCAGGTTTGCTTGTCCAGACAGAGGACCTCCTACAGGTCACAGGTCGCATTTATATTGGATGAAAACACAGATGACACAGTATAATAAATAAGTTTAATAAAGTTGCACGTGTTGTTGATGAGTTACGGTTCTGCAGGATGATTTTCCGTTGCTAAAAAAAGAATATTTGTGCTCAGAATTTATCAGTCGAAAACAGACTCAAGTGCTCGATGAAGAGCCCAGAGAGTCTTCTGTATCTCTCTGTAGGCCGCTAATATAATCCATAAATCACACTGAAGGAAGAACTGCTTTATTCAACTCAGTTTCCGTTGCTCTCATTCTGTGCTCGCTTTGAAGGGCAGGGCAGAACCAGTGCTTAACAGCAGCCGATGTCCTCCGAGTGATATTGTGACTGATGGCGGTAATATGTGACCCTGACAGATGTGCTGTGTTGGACAGCCAAAAAAAATGAATCTGAAGAGACTCGCAGTGACAAAAGGAAACAAACACGACTCTGAGCGAGCGTGACAGAGAGCGATGGATGTGCAGACAATAGACAGAGTGAGAGAGCATCGATGGGAATGGTGACAAACTGAGCAGGTGTGAGGGGAAGAACGGGACATTTGGCACTGATAGTAACACTTGGCAAGCCCTGTCCTCTTGATGTAATCATTGGCGTGACCCGGGCTCTTTCTCGGGGGCAGGAGCGTGTGGTTTTACACCACGAGGACACGAGTCTTTGGAGGTCTGAGCGCAGGCTGGGCGAGTGTTCTGCCAGCCCCGTTTGGCTGCTGCAATAACCTTGGCTTGTGCAGGAGAGCGATTGGCCTGAAAATGTTTTTTTTTTTTCTTTCACACCTCAGCGTCAGGCTGGTTTTTGTGGGTCGGGGGTTTCTACACCTACAAACCCACATTTCTCCTCTGATGAGTTGATGCCTGGAGGCAGCGAGAAACACCTCTGATGTGCAGAGTAAAAGAAAATTAAACCAAACCTTGATTTATCATGATTGTTTCTCCACATGCTGCACAGATGATTCATTGTGTTACAGTTGTGTGCTTAGTTTATCTGGTTAATGTGTGACTCAGCCTCTTGAAGTAAATATATCTTACAGCTTTTTGGCTTCACATCCTGGTGGGAGGACACCAAACAATTGTCCTGTCCCCTTTTTTTTCTATGGATATATTTATAAAACTATATTTCAGAGACAGACAGAATATTCAGTGTAACGTTTACGTGACAACAGAAGAATGAAAATGATCTTAATGTGACTCCATACATGAAGAAATGTAACAGCTGAGCCCAACAGTTCAGCAAACACTGAATAAACCATCGAGGACAACTCGTGTTGCTCGCTCATTGTGTTCCACTAATCAACATTCAGAAACTACACCGGACACACAACCAAGAAATTATTCATGCTTTCTTTTGGGATGTAAGAGAATGTGAATGTAATTAACATCTAACAGAGTATACAGTGTACAGTCTCTAAACTTTGATATCAAATTAGTCCAATTAAACCTGCAAAATTCTGTTATTACCATGAAATATAGTGACAATGCGTTTTTCTTTTAGCCTCTTTAACTCATTGTTTCAGTTTTCTGGCACTATATGCTCCAGAAGAAACTAAAACATGCAGTAATCAGTTGTTAGGTGGTTAGTTATTCTGTTCCCTAGTGGCCAAAAACTGATTAATGCAGCTACAAGTTGTGATAACAGTGAGGACACATCAGCACACGATGCATGAATATGGTAATTTTGACACAAAAACACATAACTGAAGTAAATATTGAAATATTTCTCAATGAATAAATGAATGAACTGAATATTTACATTGATTTACTTCATGTCCTTGTCAACAAGTAAAAGATTTTTTAATTTAATGAACTTTTCTTAAATAATTTGCACGATTGCCACAAAGTTCAGTGAATCATTATATTTCTGTTACCTTAGCACGAGCCGTTCATATCTACAGACACAGTACGGACATGTTTGTGTTTGTAGAGCAGCAGAATGGACAAACTAAACATTCACTAACTTTAACTTGTTATGGCGTTCCAGTTTGTTGCAATCTCACCACTATAAGTCCTACAGACTGGTGCTTTAAGTGCAGAGTTGTATATTTTTCACCTGATAGGTAAATAAATCATTGTTTAGGATGTGTGTTACTATCATATATGTAAAGGTAAAACCTTCAGCACTGCAGAAAAAGGAAAAGGTCACTGGAAGTAAAGATTTAATTTTGTATTTTTAGCTGAACTCTGCAATTACCATGAAATGCTTTTTCATAAATGTTTATAAAGGAAGAGTCAATATCAGTTTAACATCCTCTTTAAATCTTTCTCCGGCTTTACTACAGCACACTCATTGAGCACATCTAATTTTAATGATCTGCCTTTGAAAGAATAAGAAGCCCATAAAGTCAGCCTGAAGAATGACCGTGCCCCTTTTATTAGTAGTTAGAAGATTCAGAGCAAGTCATCGATGTTGTGTCTTTAGGTTTTCAGAGCTGCAGTGGCCTTTACATGAGTCAGTCCCAGTACCCGGCCTTCTCCATAAAACATGAATCATGACGAGCACACGGCGACGACGCAACGCTGAAAGCATTTAGCTGGAGGGGTTTGATGCGAGCCTTATTAAAAACCCGCAGTTATCAGAGCGTTTGACAATGTTTCACAGATTACATTTCCCTCCATCTGCCGTTCTGCAGGATTTTTACCATTAAGTATTTATTTTCCCCAGACGGGGCTGTCAGAGTTTGTCTCACAAGCGAAATCCGGACCTGGACCGACTCTGTACGACTTTATGTTCTGTGGTTCTGGTCGCCTTGAACCGCGACAGCACTCCGGTTCCCGTCTGCTGAGAGATTTTCTCATTCCACTAATGTCAGGCAAAGTGTCACATCCTCACCAGCTGGAGTGACGGGATAATGATTCACACTGTCACACACTCACCTTCCTACTCACTCGTATCTGCTCTTGAACAGTTTGTTAATGTATCTCATTATCCTGTCTGGGTAATTATGAGCTTGTAATTGAACAGCTGCAAACATTTTGTTTTCCTCTGTTGTGTTTATCAGCAGCTTGGCAAAAGAAGACTCTTTCTATTATATATATAATCTCTAGATTAAGCCTCTGTTACATCAGTATATCTCTCATTAATACATGAGGTGACATCTTTTTGTTTCTTCTTTGCATGCATCGACATAAGTCCGACGACTTTAATCCTGTGTGTGATAAATAATGAAGCTGCGTGTGAACCCGCAGTCCGTTTGAGAAGATCAAGGCTCCTCTGTGCCTTTAATTACAGGTCAGCGCCACTTATGATGTACTAATTAATCCCCGAGCAGGATCGTGACTCATCACTGAGATGGTGATTTATGCCGAGTACAGTACAGTGAATGAGACCGGAGGAAATGCAGATCGTACTGTATGAAACACAGTGTGTGTGAGATCTGTCACATGATTTCACTTGTGTTATAAAGATGCTCTGTCCTTCATATTCTCTCCTGATATCGTCGTTTCTTTCCTAGTTTTCCTCTTACTGTAAAAGTTGAACATGACTTGGCAGAGAGGGACACATTGTTCCCAAATCAATACTGTGCAACACAAAGCTCTGCAGCGTGGCTGCTTCTTTCTTTCTTTTCTCTCCTACTAATGAACCCAGAGAAGCTTCAGCGTCCCGGTTCGTTATAAGCCATGCGAGCAGTTTCTGGTGTAAGGAATATCCTCATGAAATATTTGTAACATTTTACGATACCGAACGACCGTGATTAACGACTTCCTGAATAACTCCGGCCCGAGGAATGTCAGGACGATAACGACGAGACAGCAGAGAGAGCAGAACCCATTCTGCCACGTTAATGAACCAATTATGTGAAAGATTAGTTCATGAATATCTGTTGATTCTTTCTTCATGAGCCGTTCCTGATTAACTCCAGCAGCACCGACTAGAGATGACTCATTAATTACGCAATTATTAGTTATAATTTTTGTGCACCTTCGAGCGGATACATCACACTGATAGTTACTAAACAGTCATGCAAGAAATAAAGAAGAAGTATGAAGGTGACGTTCAGGTGTTTTCATGTCATGTGACCATCAAATCTACATTATAACACATGAATACTGATACTCTGCTTGAATCCTGTGACAGAAATGAGGTTATATAATCGTAATAAATTACCTCCTTATATTTCCTATTAACCTTCAGTTACGTCACCTCAACCTATTCAGCTGTTAACATTTTAAAGACTAATATCTTAGGTTCATGCATGCAAATTTAAGCTCATAACTTAAATATGAAGTTTTAAGTTTATCAAACGTTGACATACGCTGAAATATTAAACACAGCTGATGATGTTTACTCTTAAAATCACGTAGATATAGATGCACACACTTCTTTTGTTCGAGCACTGCAGGTCTGCTATAACGGTTTGAAAAATGAGCTTTCAGCCGTGTGTCTGTCTCACTCGAGTAGATGAGACTCTCTCTCAGCAGCATCTTGTTTATTATCGACTGGTGGTTCGAAAACTTTACGTCCGCACACGAGAAAGACAAAGCACTCAAGGGAGGAGTGTTGAAAAGGGTTGTCATCACCTCAGGGGGACCGTGCTCTGCTTGTAGTAATTAAAAATGTTCCAGGACGTCTTTTTCTGCATCATTTTTAAAAGAGCGGATGATGAAGTGCAGCGTGCCGGGCTCGTGGTTGTTTTCCAAAACTCTAACATGGCATGTCAAGAGATTTCATCCACAGGGACACTTGTTGGAAGAGAGAAAACTCTACGGGGGGGTCACAAAACTTCACCAAACCAGTTTTTGTTAGTCAGTAATCTCCCACTTACACACATTGGGGTAAATGCTGTGTATTTATTTGCAGATAAAAAGACTTTTTAATTTCTTTACTCACTTCTACACGGCTGCTGCAAAAAGCTGAATCTCGTTTGCTTCACTCAAATTTTAAGGGTATAAATTCACATTAATAAAACCCACAGATGAGCAGCCAACATGCTCGTACTACAGCTATCAAACACAATGCCCTTAACTGTCTCCATACATGTGAATTATATCTCATTTTATTGAATAAATATACATAAATCAATCAACTCATGCCCTCCGCCCGGGGACTACAGATGAAAATGACCTTTTAGCTGACACATTACATGCATTGCTTATTGTTCCTGCTAAATAAATAATAATAATCATAATAATTCTTATTTTCCAAAGCAATCCGAGCAGACTAATGTGCTTGTTGTTGAGTTTGACTCCCAATCATGTTTCCCACAGGTAATCTGACAGCCGGGAGAAGTGACTGATTAGGGGTCGTATGGCTTTTTGACAGAACAGCGTGAGTGAGATTATTTTCGAGCTGTTTGCACTATAATCATTCTGCGTGCTTTCTTACCCAACGCCCACTTTGAATAAGACGTGTTACTGCGGCCCTCAGGAGGAATATTTATGGAAAATGAATTTCCTCACACAACAACAACAACAACAAAGTCGTCTGACTTTCAATCAGTCTTTCTTCTTCAGGCTTTTGATTCACCTCATAAAACTTAAAAGAAAATATCTATATATACATAAAGTATAGTTCAAATCATAGAACAAAATCTGAAGTTTCACTCTCGAAACTTCACTGGATAACCAAGATCCATATGAAAACATTCTGAGACATAACATCTCATTACTTTCAAACAAACCTGAGGCCATTTCTCTGTTTTTAATTTCTGTGTTTGTTCCCCCGTTCATTAAATATACAGTAGACCAATGAGTCAGGTCAGTGGTTTCCAGGGTACAACAACAAATCTGTCAAATAGAAATCGATGAAATATGTAATATTGTTCAAATTTAAAAGAAAATACATAACACACACCGATATCAGGAAAACTATTTGGATTTGTGTTTGTATTACACATTAAATATTCAATGAAACGTCCATAAAATATTCCAGTTTACTCAATGACGCCCCCTCAGGACAGAGTTTATGTATCATGTAGTCCAGTTTTCTAAAGTAATAATGTTATCTTCAGTGCTAAAGATATCGGAGCCCGGCTCGGCAGTTTTTAGCCGAGATGTGTCACGAGAGTTTCTGGCTGTGTTTCTACAAGTGTAATTAAAATAATGCCTCCAGCAAAAATGTCAGAGAATCTTCCTCCAATACTTTTTTTTTTTTTTTTGTAAGCTAATGAGGAAAAAGCAGGCAGAGAGTTTGGAGTGTGTTTCTCTGAGGTGGAGTGTGTTTGGGAGAGCAGATGTCTGGAGGAAGACCGAGCACTGCGAGGAACTCCGAGTCTAATGAGGAGATATTCATCACTCACAGTGACTCCTTTTTAAATAAACAAAACAAGTGTTTGTCTGGATTTTGTCGCTGCCAGCTCAAACTTTAGTGATTATGAATACGTTTGAATGAGGTGAACACTGACCGGCTCCTTCATGAGTCGAGGCAATTTTTCAAAAGGAAAAATTCAAAAGAAAAAAACGTCAGTGCTTCTCAGAGCTGTTCTTTTTTTTATTGCTTTTATTGAAACACTGCAGGTTTTCGTTCTTTTCATCTACTCGGGGCTGAAGTTCTGACTCTTATGTGAACAAACTGAATCATTATTCATAACCTTTCACTGATCCCACCTCTTGACATTAAGACACATGTACGTTTGCCTCCTCCACTGTTCTTGAATGACTTTCATCAGATCCATTAATCTTCCTCTTTTCTTTCTTTCTGTCCTTTGTGCCAGTGCACACACAGCTTTGGATGAAACACCTCATCTATGATGAATAATACATGAGCCACAATGATTTTCTAGAAAGAGGTGAGACTGGGCTAATATTTGTGTTGGCCCCTCCAGAGTTCGCAGGATACTCTGTGGAAAATGTGCTATAGCTTTCTTTAGGGCACACCGATCAAACACATGGAGTGTGTGTGTGTGTGTGTGTGTGTAAGTCATTTATAACAGCTCTTTGCATTAACTTTTCATATGCTGAGTCTATGATGGTTTCAATGATTCAACTTTATTTATCTATATAGCACCTTTCATACTGAATTGTAGCCCAGTGCTTCACAGAACAGAGAAACATAAAACTACAACACTAAAACAAATAAGAAAAGAACCTATAGGATAAAAAGCATAATTTAAGAACAGTTGCTGTAAAAGTAGATACGACCTGTACAGTGAATAAGATCAGGACATAAAAATTCGGTAGTGAATGGCACCTTAGGTAAAAGCCAGGCTAAAGAGGTATGTCTTAAGTTGTTTTTTAAAAATATCTACAGAGGTGCAGTCCCTCAGTCCCTCAATGATGAATTATTGTAACATATTACCAGTATTATGGTGGAAAATGACAAACTCACTGCACTGAACTAAATTAAACTCAGTTCAGGGCTCCACGTATACAAGAAATAACTAATCTAATCTAAGGTGTGTGTCAGAAACAATGTCACACTTACAGGTTTGGATTTAGTATCATTCAGTGGTGAAATTCACCCTGAACTTCCACAGGTGAAAAATAAATTATGGTGGCTATGAAATTTGAGTAGAAACACAGTGATTCAACACGGTGGAGACATAAAATACTCTTACTGTATTTCTTATTTCACATAGTTATGAATATTATATAAAATGTGACACACTGGACCTTTAAGATCTTCTCCTGTTTTTTTATTTATTCTCTGCACAGGAAATAATTTAGTAGACTTTATGTTTGATTATCGACGATTAAGGTGCAATGTCTTTAAAATAATAATATGAATATTGGAGTTCATCGAGGTTACACTGAGCATCTTCGGCCTGGTAAAAGATGTGATGCCTAATGATACGTTTGATTGAACAGTTATCATCGTCGGACATGCCGGTGTAGACGTTATTCAAATTTAAACTGAAAAACGGAAATGAAAATGAAGAAGTGCTGACTGGTGGTCGTCCTGCTGCAGGCAGGTAATATGAGGGGAGCCAGCACTTCTCTGACAAGCGGCTGCTGGGTGTCGGCATGCAGGATGTAAACACACTGTAAGGAGCGCTCGCATGCCTGCTGGGAAGGCAGAGAAGGGAGAAAAATCATATTCTTTCCTTTGCCAGGCATGCATGGCCTTGAATAGCAACGAAGGTGGCGAAGACGTGACGTTACAGACACCCACACACACACACACACATGTACCTTTGCTTCATAGACCTAATCACCCTCCTTCAAACAGGCAGAACTAGTTTGAGTATCGTCCCTTTTTAATGTGCTCTTCCTCAGATTCCAGCTCTGAGGTTCGGAGGTCAATTATCAAAGTGAAAATGACTCAGTGTCTCCATCGTGCCAAGTGTTACAGCGTTACCATGCCAGGAAGGAGCATCATCGTTCTGATGCCTGGCCAGAGTCGCTCCGCTGAGGTCTTCAGTCTCGGAGCGGTGTTTTCAAGATGACCTCCAGATGATTTACAGTGTAACTTTAGTCTCGACCTGTGTGTGTGTGTGTGTGTGGTGGTTTTAAACGTCTTCAGTGATATAATATTTAAAATTCACTTTGTTTTTTAGCATTTGGCAGCTCCTTTTTGTTTTATTCTTTTGTGCTGCTGAGGCAGCTTTCTTTATTCTTGGCATCATTCATCATTGGAATGAATTTCCCACAGAGCAAACTGACTCATTTCCACTCAACTTTCAACCACACACACTGCTTCAGTGCTTGGTCACAATCAAATCATATACAAACCTGCGATGGTTGTGTAGTGGCTGTGAAGAGAAGCCAGCCAGTTCCTCAAACGGACGCTCGAGGCCGGCTACGGGACGAGTCGTTCAGTCAATAAGCCTCCATGAAGTTATGCGTGATGAAGAGTGTGGCCGCCTTGATTGACAGCCAGTCACAGGTGGCTTGTTTGAGCAGCCAGGCTTCAGCAGCTCTGCCCTCGCTTTGCCCATTTTTAGATTAACCGGAGGCGTCAGAGGCAGGACTGCCAGGATGGTGCAGCCGCAGTGTGAGCTACACCGAGACTCCGTCCATGTTTTACACAGTCTATGGTCAGGACTGGACATATAGATATATATGCATAGGACATATAGTTTTACACATCTTGTAAACCACTGCAGTGGGATGTATTAATATGTAATATTACAAGCCTCTGGACACACTGATATGATTCCCAGGAGCCATCATGTTGGTGCAGATTGGAAAGAATGGACAGTAGACAGATTAGTGCAGGAGGAGCGTCACCTTTAGACACAAACAAAGCAGAATATACACAGTGTATGTTAAGAGGCTTACACAGATTAAAACCTGAATAAAAATAAATGCAGTCGGTCTGCGGTGGGAGTGCTGAGCGGTGCAGACTTGAGTCAGGCTGATGGCTGTCCTCTTCCCAGTGGGACAACCTGATCCGCCGTCTCATGGTGGAGCAGCTGCAGCTGCTGCACCTCAGACCTCCTGAGAAGTCGACCTGACTTAGTTTCTTCCTCTTGCCTGCTGTCTGTCTCATGTGAAGCCTCCCTGCGTGATTCAGAGAAGCCCTCTCCTGCCTTCAGGGTATGGCTTCTTTGTGCCGACCCCTCCTCTTTTTGTTCCGTGCAGCTTTAATTACATGTGAGTCAGCTCGGCTACCTCCGTGATTCACTTCATTACAGCTCTTTCTCATGCAGACCGCAGCTCTGAGAAGTGTCGGCAACACATTACCGCGTTTCCTGCACAGTCGTTTAACTTAAAACTCACACACACACACACACACACACACACTGGAGGATCATTTATGCTCCTGAGTGCCCAGAATTTTAATGAGGTATCTGTCAGTCAAAATAAATGCAGACTAGATTATACTGACGTGCTGGTTTTCTTAGAGGGGAGCTTCTTCATTTTTATCCACTGAGTAATCACAGTGTAGAATCTTATTTCGATGAAATGAGAGAATCGTTTGTCAGCTAAATGCGATTCAGAAGACGGGCTCGTTCCTTATTGTTCGCTTCACGGTGTAGGTTGGCGTGCTAACATCGCCTGGGATGTGTTTTAACCTTCGTTTTTTAAAGTCTGCAGACAGCAGAGATGAATGCTGAATATGGATGTATGACTTCAAAAGATTTTGGCATTTTTCTCGTCATTCATCTTTTTTTTTTTTTTTAGTTTGTTAGCATTTCCTCAGATGGTGGGAACACAGAATGCTGCATGAATTAACATCCCTCCCCCCCTCCCGGCTTTTTAAGTACGAGCTTTGAGTTGTCAGTGATGCAGTCCTCGACATACTGAAACAGATCAGTGTGACATTTCTGTGAAAATGATTTTAACTTCTCTGCATCTCATGCTGGATTTTGTTTCTGAGACCGGGAAGATAATCAGGATACAGCAGAAATAAGAATATAATATCTATATGATGTTTTCACGTGTACGTAATTAATTAATTAATAATTAAGTACCTTATAATGACAAACTCTGCACACTGAATGTGGATAAACTGACTTTAAAGTCCATGTTTGATGCTGGATTGCAGCCAGCTCGATCTGGTGCTGTTGGGTTTTTAATTAAGTTTTTGGTCAGATTGAAAACGTTTCCACTTGAAGATGAGAAATATTTAATATAATCAGTTCTGGGCTTCAGTATGGACCCTGTTGACAAAAGCTGCCGTCACCCCTTTGGGTTTAATTAAACCGTGTGCTGAACATGTGCAGGTTTGGACTGAGTGGCAATCGAACGTTAACCCCCTCCAGTTAAATTGTGCTTAGAATTAATTCCTCCTCCACGTCTTGAACCCGCCGTGTTTTCCTGCTGTTCTCGACCCATTCTTCTGTTCTTCAGTGAAGGTAATGGATTACATGAGGCAGGGCATATAGATATACTGAATCCCACTAATGAGGACTCTTCTTCAGGGGTTAATGGGAGTAATTTCACCTTGATTAATCATATCAACAGTAATTAGCTGCTGATAGCTTACTCAGTGGTTTTTAGGCGGCCCCCCTTCTTACTTACTTTCCTAAGATTGCCTCGGAGTCGAGCCATCTAAAGTTTGTTGTTTTGATTTGCTGCCGCCTCTGCCGTTATGTCATTGTGCCTGCAGTAAATGAAAAGTGAATGTGAAATGAGACAAGCTCTTCAAAGGGAGAGTATTAGCTTCTGCACTGAGATTCAGATTCAGATTTCCCTGAAGGATTCACAGACCGTTAAAGCATTTATCGGATCAGACTTTTCTGTTTCCTGCTTGTGTCTGAAAAAAAGCCACCACTTAAGATGAAGCTGTGTGTGTGTGTGTGTGTGACTACATTAAAATGTTAGAGCTGGACAGGTGACTGTCTCTCTTCCTCGGGGCCTGAATGTGTAAAGGCTTTGTCCGTTTTCATCGAGGCCCCATGCGGCCAATGTTTCCGTCACTTCAACACTCTGACTGACTGGCTCCCGTTTCATTTTTCTGCCTGTTGTGACACCCATGGCGCATGTTATGTTGTTCTTTCTTCCACAATGAATCTTCTGTCCTTTGACGGCCGGGTAACGCAGCGGTAATGGAGACATAAATTTCTCCTGAAGGGGTCGGGCGCCCTTTCAGCCGGGATGGATAGGCAGAGATCGATAAAGACGCTGAGCGATCATTTCAACAAGAAAAAGAAGACCTGGGCCTTAAACACGGATATGAATATACGAAGCTTAGTCTGGCCTTCTTACCTGTTACAGTGCAGTGATTTGCAGTCATGTAATCGTCTGTCACGGCAGCTTGTTAACGTGTTTATTCCTGGGTTAATACAGGTGTTTTAAAATAATGAACGTGCTGGAAATCTGTGACATTGATGCTGATTAATATGAGCAACTTAACGACCTTCACAACAGGACATCAGAGATGACGTGTGGAATACATTAAAGGTCCAGTGTGTCAGATTTAAAAGGCTCTGTGCACAGAATATTACCAAGTTTTTTTACCTTAGAATGAGATGCCATGCGTCTTCTTCCATGGTGACCACCATGTTTCTGCAGCAGCTCAGGCTGAACAAACTAATGTGTCTGGCAGCCCTCGTAGTTTTTCCTCCACGCCAGGAAGGAGAGGGCGAAGCAACCACATCAGCAACCACACCACTACATGCCTTCTGAATCCCACGCTGGTGCTTCGAGAAGTTCGTACATGGAAAGAAGTTTGAAATGTGAGACCGAGCAGAAAGCTAAGCTGGAGAATGGAAGAGTTGGATGTTGTTGAGACTGAGAAGTGTCGTCATGGGAAAACTCTGTAACAGATTCAGATACTGTATCGTTAATAATGCAGCAGTGTGTATAAACTGCTTTGTAAATAATAAATCTCTCAGCGATAAATATCACCAGCCGTAAGCAGCAGAAAGGTTTGCAAGAGGGATGTCCTGAAGAAGCGATGGCTCAGAGACTGTTAGATGGAATCAAACTAATGACGAAACGCTACGTTACTTTCCTGGACAGCAGCAGCCGGGGTCGCTGCTTACCGGCTTCGAGCTGTCAAACCTGTTAACCTTCACTGTCGCTGTCAGTGACCAGAGGTAGAACCTCCCCATTTAAGTCCACGTACAAACACTCAGTCGGGTGTTTTCCTCCTCGCTCCTGACTGGGCGGTGATGCAAGCGAGTTTCTGCACAAAAATCTCAAGCAAATGTTGAAATTCTTAAATTGACAGCTGCAACTTCCCCGAAGTGCAAGAGGATGCAATTTTAGTTCGGAGGGGAGAGAAGTGTCATGCTGCCCCGGTTGACAAATCGGCTTGGTTGGATAAAAATTTACTTTTTTTCCTACCTCACATTTTTTGGTGAAGTGTGCATACAGGTGTGGTTCTTATCTCTGATTATTTTTCTGGTTTTGTGCTGGATCTCACAGGATTTGACTCTTTTCTGACAGCTTCAGAGGGTCCTGCCTGGTGTCTGTGTTCATCATCTGTTTGTGTTGTTACAAACCTTTGTTTACCTCGTGAAGATGGAAGATTTCTGTCTTTGCATTGCTTTCTTTGTCAGGATGCCTGAACAGTGATATGAACTGAAACACAATCACATTCCCACCAAATATCAATCAGCTTCAGACACAATGAATTTCGGAGTATTAGGAGCTTATCGAGAAGAGCAGAGGTCCTAAAATCTGTAATTCAGAACAAATCCAGTGAGTCTGAAGGACGAGCTCCTTCCCAGCCGCAGTATGTTTCAGATGCTTTAATATTTCTGCCATTTAAAAACAAAACACTTGCCAGCCCGTTGCATTAAGTTTTAGATTAGCAAATGCATATAATTGGATTCTACCGTGTGTGCAGAGCATTATTGGGTAGCTGTATAATTTGGCTGCACTGCAAAGGGCTGAACTCAGCAGATGGATGGATGCTGGCTCCTGGCACCTTCTCACCGCCTGTGTGTGTGTGTGTGTGTGTGTGTGTGTGTGTGAGCAGCTGAACACGCCTCATTTATGAAGTGTAGAGAAGAACAGCGCCTTCTCGTTCGGGCCGACTCCCCTCCCCTCATCTTCAACCCCAAATCCACTTTGCAGCGTGACGAACAGGCGCGCGATCGATTGAGCGAAATCACAGTTCATGGTTTAATCCAAGGACGGCGTTCCTGCCAGGCTGAGAGAATCAGCCTCAATGCAGCTCCTTAGGTCGAGCTTGATTATGTTTATGGTAATTATCATTTTATTCAATCCTGCTAATGCGTAGAAGAAGAGATCATTTTTTTATAGAATCTATTCTCATTTAAATGTGTCACAGGCTTTCACATTATCCAGACAGAGAGCCGAAGGAAGACGATTTAAAATACAGACAGTCAACAAGCGTTTGTGTTCCTCTTTAAATGAGGTGTGAGTTATGTCAGAGCAATACAATTATACTTATGTTTGGCTTTTCTTAAAGGTCCAGTGTCAGATTCAGATACAACGTAACAAACATTAAGTTAAAAATATATATAAAAAGATTTAAACAATATAAATATATAAACAATATGTTCTAGACTGGAAAGAGCTGAGCAGCTTGAACAGAAATAAATCAAATATTCACCTGACGAGGTACAGTAGTAGTTGCATTTAGGAACTAACCCTTTATATGCCACAAAGCGGGTCCTTTAAGTCATACTGTAACAAACACTGGACATCTTTTGGGGGGTGTATCTCAGTCCATGGAGACCTGGCTTGGGAACTGGAGGGTGGCTGGATCGAGTCCAGCATGGAACAAAGTGGTTCTGGTCCCCTCGAGGGATTAATGAAAGTATCTCTTCTTCATGTGCCAAAATGTTCAGGTTGTTGTATTCAAAACAAAAAAGGTTTGAGGTGACACAGGTCCTGTGCTTTTCTCTCTCATATTAAACTAAATATACTCCCAGCCCTGAATGCTTATTTGGAGTTTCACTGACTCTGCAAGAAACTCATTGCAGCTCTTTAGAATTCAATCCCAGTGCACCCTGAACAGTTTAATCAGCATCAGACCAGTGGCATCTCAGATAGATCAGAGTCTTCTGCATCTTGTTGATGTTGTGGAAACTCTTTTTTAAAAAAATTAATGAGTAAATCCGCTCGGAGAAGAGAGATTTTAGAAACCGTGCAAGGCTCCGTCGTCACTGTCTCTGTCATTTCTCGAAAAGGCTCCTCATGAGCTTTAACCTCAGCGGCGTGACAGTATGTGACATTTCCAACTCTTCCACAGACTCCATTAAAAGCCTCCTGTGCCTGCAGCATGTGATTACACTTCAGACTGAACTTCTGAGAGGAGTGTGGAACAAAGCAGACGACTGAAGGTTTCCTGTCTGTGCATGAGGTTCAGCACAAAACCGTAGGTCACACAACAACACTGGCTGTCCCACTTGTAGAAGTCACTTCAGGTCCACGGACGTCATTCTTCTCTGCTGTCCTTTCTTTCCCCATATTCTCCCGTAAAGGTCACTCCACGCTCGAATGTGAATGTCAGATGAGTAAGTCTGGGTGTGGGAATAAAGAATAAAGTTTCTCTTATCTGCCACTGTCAAAGTTAGTGTCCGATCTGCTGGATCCAATCTGAATTATTGAAACGACGACTTGTGGTTTTGGTGTTGAACTCGCCTTGGTTTGTGAAGTTCATTGTAAATGTTAACAAGTGTTAACTCCTCGTCTTTGGTTGAGGTTTCGGGACTGTGTTAAGTTTAGTTTATTGTTGGTTCTTAGGAAATAGTTCAGGTTTTTTCCTTACTGTGATCTCATTTAGACAGTTTAGACTAAATAACTTTGTTCATGTTGCTTCCTTTCCCCTGAAGAGCTTTACTGAATGAATCTATCCTCCGGCTCGTCCCTCTTTTTCCCTGTGCAAATGAAGCTCCGGCGGTCTCCTGATGTCCGCCGGCGATGGCGTTGTTAGAAGAAAGCAAGGTTGCATGAAGGTCGAGTAAACACAATTAGGCTGCCGACCTGCCTCCCTCGGGAAGGAGTGACACAGAAGTTGGCTGTAACTTTAAGTGGCAGATGCTGCGGGAGCGCTCGAGGTGGATCTGTCTGTTTAGGACAGAGTGGCGTTTCATTCGTTCTTGTTTCCCCCCAGAGGGAGACGAGAGGAGACAAACGGAGCTCTGTTGTCTGCGGGACATGTCGTCGTTTTCTGGAGCAGAAAGCAAAATCACTACGTTGTACTGTGCACGTGATGGATGATATCCTCTGTGGGCAGAAGCACTCAAACACAGACGAGAGACTGTCTGAGAGTTTTGGTGTGTTTGAATATGGATGATCGTCATCTAAAGAGTGCTGCAGCTCATTAATCAGAACATGTTCACTTGAGTCTTTTGCTTCAAATCATCATATATATATATATATATATATTCTTGTGAGGCCTTCATGAAGCTCAAATAATTATTTTAATTTTATTTTGATTTAACCTTCATTAGACCAAGAAAACTCCCATTGAGATTTAAAAAAATCTCCTTTTCAAGACAGGCAGCAGCACAAACTGAGAGAAGAACTGAAACAAGTAGATACAATAAAGACAGTAACCGACAGCACTGCAACACGTAACATCTAGGGATGGGAATTGATAAGGTTTTTACGATTCCGATTCCATTATCGATTCGATTCTTCTTATATCATGTTTTACAAAGCAGCACATGGCACTAACATGGTAGGCAGTGTGTTATTTACCTTCCGTAGTAACCACAGAGGTGTTCATAGCCTGGCTGCTGCTGCTGCTGCTAGGTTGAGATTCATCTCCAGTCCGAAGCGTGTCAAAAACACGACATTCATTTCAAAATATTGCATGTTGTGTGCGCAAATGTTTCTGCATGTTCGTCGTGTTCCCTCCCGACGCTGTTATCTCCACTTTGCAATGATTGCAAGTCGCCCTGTTGACGTCTGTTTTGGTAAAATGCTTTGGAGTGTTTGAACCGAGTGGGTGCTATTGTTTACTACTGATTGCACTGCACGTGCCAAACTTGGTTTGGTAAGTTACGTGACGTAATTCGTACTTTCTGGAATTGACAAGAGAATCGTTAGATAAACTGCCAAACGATTCCATGGAATTGAAACACACGGAACCGGTTCTCGACAAGAACCGGTTCTCGATTCCCATCCCTAGTAACATCCCAAACAAATGAAAGGTGTAGTACCAGCTGTGAATCCAACAATATCAGTTTAAGCAACACCCCAACGATTCGAAAATGGATTAAATGAAACGTCTCCTTCATGATTTCTGTACAAATATTCAGTTCAGACATATTAAAGTCTGTTGATCAGAAATGCACAGACAGGATGGGAGCAACACAAGAATCGTCTTGTATATGAAAATATTAAAGTGTGTGTTTGATGTCTTTTATGAAGGAGTCATGTTTCCTTTACTGTGGCTGCAGCAGCTGTAATGTTTGTATCGGGCGGAGGATTAGATTTGCTCAAATTCAAAACAATTACACGATTTAACTCGGCATAAATTGTTAAATAATAGAGCATATAAAGGTAACAGGTGCAGTGTTGGTAGGCTGGAGTACAGCAGTGATTGTTGCGCCAGAGTTTTGATTCAAACGTTTAATGTTCCTCATTTTTTCTGCAGTAATAAACGCTCAGTCCAATCTGGTGCAGCAGCTCCATTTAACGTTAACGTATTACCGTAATACAGCTGACATATGGCTCATCATTTTTCTCCGCTCTTAATTTACATTTCACTAAAGCACGCATGATTTATTACAATATTATTGTGTACCTTTTATTATACCTTTGTCTCGCCAGCATTTACATTTACTTTCCCCTTTTGATTAATGACCCCGCAAACAAAAGATGAAACATTGACCCCCCAACTTTTAATTAGCTCCGATAATGAATCTCTTTGAGCCGTGATTGGTGTCAGTGTTCATTAGCTCACTCTGAGGTGCTGAGATAACAAATGATATTGATGATAAATGTGATTTATGTCCAAGTTTGATTTATGTAATTATCTACCCGCTGGGTCTGCCAGGGAGTCCAGTGATTGTTATCCGTCTCTCTGTGGATATACATCATCCGTCGCAGTGTTGCTGAGTGCAGCAAACACATATTTTCACCTTCAAGGTATTCGAGAGTTCCTCACCACCTGAGCAGGCTGTGCTCCCATTAGTACAATCACCGACTTGTCTCTCAGTTTGTGTGTCTGGAGCTGCTTTATCAGAAGCGAGCAGACTTTCTGCTTTTACATCCCATGCAGCCTATTTCAGAAGTAACACTAACTGCAACCATGAAAACGAGCCAGCATCGACGGCTGGATCCACCCATGTGCTCTAACTTTGTCCTCTGCATGCTCATCGAGCCTGACCTGTCGCTTTTTTTAAAAGCAGCATTGAAATATTTGACTTGAAGTCACAGATTAGATTCACTGACACTGTTTGCAAATGTATCTGGCGGTTCAGCCCGGGCTACAAAAAACACAAGGTCACAGGAAAAAACAACCTTATATTTTATTTGTTTGTCTGCGACATCAGACTGTCCTTAAAATCGGTACCAGGCCATTAAATTGATTGAAATTTTAGATTTAGGGTCAGCGTTCTCGCATATCGATGGAGCTTTATTTGTGTGTTATGTAAAGCCTGTCAGTCCGCACTAACCTCTAACAGGTTCATAAACACAGCAGTTGCACACAGACTATAAAAGACTTTATATATAATTATTTCATTAGTTTAATCAACAGTAATCTGCAGTATGGTTGGAGCTTTCTCCTCTGCCTGGCACAGCTTTAAAGGCGTCACCGCTCAGACTTTGAGTCATCGTTGTGCATATCCATCCATCCTCTTGTACAGCTTATCCCATTAAGGGTCGAGGTGGGTAGTATCCCATCCCAGCATGCACCGGGCAGAAGGCAGAGACTGGAACGGGTACTTAAGGGTGTGGGGAGCAGAAAAGATCCGACCACCTGCTGGGTTCAAGGCCGCAGCGTTTCAACCTCGGAGCCGCTCGGCTGCTTTGTCGAGGAGAGTTTAGGGATGAATGGAGACGTGTCAAATTACCAGTTATGTCTCTCCAGAGTTTGTCAGGTCAGCGGAGAGTCAGAGAGCTGCTCTTCCACGACGATGTTCCCTCGTACTGAATCTGTCAGAAATGTTTCTGCAGCTCAGGGGAACTTTCCTCATTTGTTAATTCTGCTGTATCACTATAAACAATCAAGGACGGCAAATAACAAGGGCGTCTAATCGGCTAGTGATCCGATGTGTACAGCATCAGTACACATTCAGAGTGATTCAGTAACACTGAGTCTGGACTTCTGTGTTTATATTAAATAAATTCTCAGTTAGTCATATCATTAATTTCCTGCCTTCCTGTTTGGCTTAATTGTATTGCTGCCTTTAAGCAGCCTAATGCATGAAGAGAATTAAATATTTTTCTCATTACAGCTCTCGAGCGTTGAAGTGGAGTGCAATCAGAGGCCGGCAGCGTCTTTATCAAGTCAGAGTGAGCTCTCAGGAAGACCTTCACACCTCTGTTTACAAGCTGTCGTGTGCGACTTTGGGCTGAATAGTGTAAAAACTCCAGCACATTCAATTTAATCAACGCATCAACTCTGATTGAAGTGAATCCATTAGAGTTAGTGGGATGTTCGTAGTAAAGAATTATTAGAACATGCTTGATGATTTATGCATTCTGTAAATTATTCATCGTAAGTTGTTGGCAGCCAAAACTCAATGAGAGATGTTTGTGACGGCGGTGATGGAGTTTTTATTTGTGTCTCATCCTAAAGTTGGAGAAGTGAGTTGTCACATGAGTTAGTACCGGATGAGTTCATGTGAAATCCTGCTGGGCTTACTGCAGAACAGACAGTTTATTTATGTGAAATGGTCTCTTTTTTTTTTTTTAAATATCCTCCTCTCATCTCATCTTTCTCCTGCTGCAGTTTGACATGCAGAGGATCACCCTGGAGGAGCTGAAACACATCCTGTTCTACGCCTTCCGCGACCACCTGACCATGAAGGACATCGAGAACATTATCATCAACGAAGAGGAGAGCCTGAAGGAAAACTCTGGGAACTGTCAGACAGAGTTTGAGGGAGGTGAGTCCCTCGGCTAACTTCACACACAGGCTCTTAAAAGCAAGTGTGGTGGATGTGTACTTAAAGAGAAAGTAGTCCGTGCTGTCAGGAAGAATTTGATATGTACAGCCAACGCAGTCACAGCACACCTGCTGATTTATTGATTTGAGGCTGGTGGTGGGGACCAGCGTCAGCTGGTCACCAGTTCAGAACCGATGAAATATGCATGGCCTCGCTCTGCAAAACTGGCCATCCAAGATTTATGGAGAGCAGCGGAGGGTATTCCAGGACTCTCATGCAACGAGAATGGGAAATGTCATTGTTGCTTTGATTTCAAAGCACGTTTGATTTCGTATGTTCAGATTCAGCGAGTCGACCTTGTGAGATCTTGATGGAAAGACATATTTATCCGGGGAACAAGATTAAAAAGCAGCATAAAACATTTACAGTTTAATATAAAATAAAACTTATAGACGGTCTCGTGTCACAGTGCCAGACCACATACCTGCAGGACGAGGTTAGCGGGCATCTGTCTGGCTGTAACTGAGCAGATGCTTGTTGCTGTTAAGCCCTTACACGTTTTAAATTAACATTGTTACTATAATTATTTACCTCTTAGCATGTCTGTGCACGTCCTGCTGTTCACTCTCAGGCTCGTTTCTGGTGTCTGCCTGTGAGTCTTGATTGGAGAGCATCAGTCTCTTTGCACTGCAGCGTCAAAAACGGCTCATTGTGGGGAAAAAAAAAGTGAAGTATTAATCTTGAACCTTTGACCTACTTCCAGTCATCATGTCTTTCAGAGCTGACTAATGTTGTGTTCAGAAAATGAGAAGCTGTATACTTCCCGTGACATTATTGATCGTGTGTGCAACTTGACTGATCGTCGTCATTAAAAATGCACGGGCGACATTTTGTCCCGACACCAATCATGAATGAATTTGGGATGTAGAACAGGCTGAGTCATGATGTTTCAAGTTCCTACGTGTCCTGAAGGCAGCATGGTGGAGCCGGGCCTGAGCGTACTCTTTGTTATGCAGTGAGACTGTCCTCATCGGAAGTGTTTGCCACATTAATAATGCTGTGTGTGTGTGAAACTCCACCGCAGTGAGATTTTTCTTTCTGCTCAAGGTCGTGTAGATTTCTCAGAGGCCAAATGGCCCCTCAAACACCACCTGCCTGTGAATCTGCTCCGTCCGAGAGGGAATACTCTCGGCCCGACACGGGGTGTCAGCGACGGTGGACACAGACTGCACCAGCACTTTATCAGGATCTTAAAACCGGTGTGCGGTGATGACAACATGATGTCCGCACCGGGTTTATGATGAAGACTGACCACGGCGGGATCACACACACACTCATCTGTTGGTCCATGAGCACCACCTGCCACACAGGGACACCAAAATGTGCTCCGTCATGCAGAAATCAATACATGGTGTCACAGTGCGATTCATACTGAGTACAATTCATCATGCTACTCTGGTGCTTATTGCTTCAGCTCGCTTGATATATGAGGCAGCGTAAAAGGCCCCTGATTTCCCTCTGGCTTCACCTCGCTCCTGAATCAATATGGTGTGTAGCTGAAAAACAACAGAATAAAGAATGTAACCAGTGATCCATCCGAGTTCACCAGGCACTGATTCATTGCTCAGCAAATTGCACCAATAGCGTAAAAGCGCAGAGGAGCGTACGGAGGTAGCAGCTGTCCGGGGAGAGGCTGGCATACAGGTGTGTAAGTTTGTGATGTGCACCTGCGTTATTTTCATTCACAAGTTTTCATTCACACGGTTATAAATAAACATTTAGTGTTTAATATATAAATTAGCTCATGCTGGATAATTTGATTTCTTAAATGAGCAGCCTAAAAACACTCTTCACAGCCTTTGGGACTAAAATCCTTTGTGGATATTTGGCAGTGATGTTGTTACTCTGGGCGGCTGAGGAGGTGTTTTATGAGGCTGACGGCAGGTTCAGGCGACTGGACGGAGAACTGATGTCTAGACCGCGACTCTCCTCCCATCTCCACAGTCTGCCAGGACGAGCTGAACACATGTTGTTTCCATCGACTCCCTCCTCGACTCACCCCGACTTATACAAGCGTGCATAGATCTCTCATATTCAACCTTCAAGACATTTGAAGGAACAGCTTCAAGTTTCTGTTGATCGATTCCTTGCAACAGTTTGAATGATAGTGAACGATCAGCTTTAGTACCTGAGATACCGGGGGAGATTTTCATGTCATCTCAGAGCAGTAGTGGCCTAAAAAGTTAAAGAAGCGGCTTGAGATCTTTCTACCTGCTGCTTCAGCAGATGAGGCTGCGGTTGTACTCGGCAGCATCACGGTGTGAATGCGAAGAACTGTAACAGTGAGGCTTTGAAAAAAACGATTTGTTCTGGTTAAATTCAGGTACAACAAAAACATATGATCTGCTATGGCCTACAAAAAAAAAACTCCAGCATTCCTCCAGTTTAGAGTTGCATAACCTCGGGTGTGATTGGCTGAAAGCTCCTTCTTAGATAATCCATTTGGCTAAAAAATCACTTTTATATGATGTGAGCGTCTGGAATAGTATTTCTCAAATGCTGATTGCCTCCTAACGACGCCGTCCGAGCGTCTAAGCCAAGAAAGATGTAGCAATCTCTGTCCTACTTTCCACACTGCATTTACTTTGGAACAGCAGTCAAGAAGCTTTTTTTTTTTTTTGATGACTTCAGTGCTTCTTGAATTGAGAGTTAAAAATAGTACGAGTGAGAGTGCGAGCCATGTGGCTGCGGGTCATTGGCCCGACTCCCCTAATTACTGCGGCTCGGTAAAATCATCTCAGCCGCTCGCAGCCCGTCGACCTTCTGCAGGGGAGGAAGAGCTGCTGAGTTTTACTGGCCGGCGCCGGAGGTTGATTTGAACCAGTAAATGATCTCATAGAGAGCGAGCCTGGAATGCAGCTGTGTGAATGTGAATGTGTGCGGCCGCTTGGATTTCTAATATAATGTCCTCAGGTTGGTGTCATTTACCTGCACTCACATGCAGGAGGTATCGTGGAGACAAAGCACTGATGCTCATGAACTGCATGAATAAGAACAGACGTCGTGAAGCTCTCAGCGTGGTGGCTTCGGCCGTGTTCTCCCAGGATAGGCCTACGTGGGCTGAATGACGCCTGGTTGTTGACGCCTGCTGCCCGTGACCTCACCTACCCATCAGTCAAAGCGTCCACGCTCTTAATTATATGTAACTTTGAGATTTAATATCATTTGAACTGGTGAGTCCTATAAAGAATCACCATCTGTACAGTCGTCATAAACTGGAAAATTAATTTTAAAGAGGAAAACAGTGTTTTATTACTGCTGTGAAGTTAGACGTTTTATAAGGGGGCTTATGGAGGTTGCTTCTCTTTTACAGGCAGCTTTAAGTTGCTGTTTGAGCATCTGTAGTATCTCTGTCTGCAGCATCTTTGATTAGATTGTATCCGCCTCCTTCAAACCTCTCAGCTCCAGTTTGTTTCTGTTAACACAGCAGATATCACAGTGTACTCCTGTCCATATTACTGTGTTTCCTAGTTTAAACACTCTCTAGTTCTGCCATCATATCCTGACATTTGTCTGCGTCTCTGCTCCTGTGAATTGTGACGCTCACCTCAGTGTCCTTCTCTGCTGATCGCGGTTACCCGCTGCTCATTCAGCTGGGATCCAGAGCGGAGCTGTTAATTCTGCCCGGCAACACTAATGTGAGATCACACTTTGAGTTTATTTCCTTTTGGTCCCAACCACAGTGACAAAGTATATCTGTGCGGTACATGACCCATCATCAAGTCAGCAGTGAATGACTTGTTATTTCATTAAGACATCTTAATAGATGAGAATAAGCTCCATCAGGTACTCAGATTACTTTGTTTTGCTTGGCTTTAAGATCAGGTTTCTAAAACCATTTTCGGTTGAATTCTTTCTCCCAAACACAAACAGATCTCTTGACATTTACAACATCTTTGTGCAGTTATTTAGTTTGCATGGCGTTGACCAATAAAACTAAACACTGAACAATGTGCTCGGTGCGAGTGCACCCTCTGTTTGTGTTGTCTCATCTCTGAGGAACTGTCTTGTTTTGTCCCCTCCTCGTTTCTCTTTCAGTTCACCCCTCGAAGAAGAACCGTCAGACGTGTGTGAGGAAGAGCCTCATCTGCGCCTTCGCCATGGCATTTATCATCAGCGTCATGCTCATCGCGGCCAATCAGATGTTGAGGAACGGCATGGAGTAGCCTGCGCCCACTGTGAGCGGGGAACAAGCCAGCCTGCATGTGCATGCCAGTGGGTGAGGTCATATCCCTTCTGATAGGAAAAGAACTACAAGGAAATAACGCTCATAATAATCATCAACAACAAAACCCATTTTTGAAATTATTTTTTCGAACGAGTGGCACCTCTCCACCAACGATGTCCACTGAAACCGTGAAGCCAGCATGGGGAGTCATGCAGGACTCCTCCCCCTTTACTCTTGACAGGGACTCTCAAGGGCTGACATTACACATAACACTCTGTCGTGTCTGTTTCCCTGATGCAATGCAATAAAAAAAATGTAAAAGAGAAGAAAAAAAAACAACAACAAAGAAAAAAAAAAAATGCTGAGTGCACGAGTTCAGAGCTGCTTTTCCAGCAGGCGAGATGTGACGTGTATGTCTGCAGATCTGTCAACCACCAGGAGTCTGATGAGCCACCAGGGTCTGCAGTCTGGGCCCCCCGAGAGAGTGAGGCAAGCAGAGGGAAGGAGAAGGGGAACAATTGCCCTCCTATTATAATTCCTGGAAGGATGATGGCAGAGCTCGCCGCCACTCAAGTAGAAGGATCTGTATGTGTCAAGCCACAGCTCCCGGAGCTCTCATGGTGCTACGATACTTCAGCTCTCCGACTTTCTATTTTCAACTACTGCGTCTGTGGGCTGGTCTGAGGTGCTGGCATCACTTCATCAGTCCTGCAAACCGAGCAATCAAGCGAGTAGAATATTGGACGGTAACTGTGGAGGTTTGAGTCTTGGCTTGTTGATATTCGTGAATGAATTCAGAGACTCTTGGTTGAAGGTTTGGTTGGTTTCTCCTGGACGCTGTTGTGTTGAACGCTGTTCAGAGTGCAGGGAAGGTTTGAGTGTCCTATTAGAGGCAAAAAATCCCTTTCAGTGCTCTCACACTGTTATATATCATCTGTCTGTGGCGCTCAGTGCACTCTATTCTCACTGTTTTCCAAGGTGATTTAATTCTACTTTGCACACTCTCCGCCTGCCTCGTCTACTTCTGCCTCAGTTGGTGATTTTCCTACATTTCCCGAAATTACTTTGGACAGCTCCCAGAGGACGGGTGTGAACCTGCCGCCTTCGGCTGTGTGCTAATGGAGAGAGTGGAAAAAGGGACAATGGTAGGGGGCAAAATATCATGAGGTTTCCCAGCCGGCAAAGCCCAATTTGAAGCTTTTACTCTGAAAGTCTTGTGGCTGAGATTCAGCCTGGCTTCTTGACAGATTTCCACCTGCCTGTCTGTTGGTGTCACTGCTTGATGGAGCTTTTGTTCTTCCAACTTGAGGGACTGACACCAAAACACAACATGTCATTAGTCTTTTTTAAATACTGTCCTCAAACTCAGCACTGATGCCCACATCGACCAAGAAAACAGAGCCACCGACAGAGGATTTCTAACAGTGTGTCAGGGATTTTTTTTCCTCCAATCAACACAAATGAAGTAAATGAATTAAAACTTAGTGCTGTGAAAAGTTGAACCCCCCTTTTTAAGTCCCCTGCACAAATTCTTAATTATAATTTAAAGTTTTTGTGAGCGTTATGTTTCCGTTTACATTCAGTTCCAATCATTTTTTTAATGTGTGAGTTGTGATTAGTTGTGTGCACCTCTCTCTCTCACACTTTATATGAATCTGAATCCTGCAAATATTCCACCACAACATTCGTTTCCTAGCTTTTGCTGCTTGTAGATTAACTGGATTAATCATCCATTTTGATCGTAGTTAATCATTTCAGTCACTTTCTTGAGCAATAACGGCAAAAGAAAATCAGCGTGTGTGATTTCTATATTTACTTTAATCCTAACTTTTTTTAATTTAGGACCTTCCTGTTTGAAAGCACAGTGTAGACAGACAGTTGTGTTCAATCTTTGGGGATGTAAACTTCCTCACAGCACTGAATGATTTAAAGATTTAAAGATGTAAGATGAGGTCGACTCTGAGCTCCTGCACTCGCTCTCATCTCATGTGTGACCCCAGCCGGGGGAGGGGGGATCAGAAACACCCATATTATCAAAGTGCATGCGATCAAGTCAGTGTCTTCTGTAAATACTGTAACCCACGTCTGCAGTGTCTCTAAGTGTCTGTTTTGAAGGTGTACAGTTTCTCCGTGTGTGCATGACTGTCGGTGCCCTCTGCTCACTCGGGTACGGAGGTGCAGGGAGGGGAAGATGAGCAGATAGACGAACACGTCAGACGCAGGCGGTGAAGGCCCTTTCTGCTTCCTCTCAACCCTCTTGCCAAAGCCATAGAACTCCGCAGAGGTGAAACCGGACGACGGCGTGTAGAGGTTTTCCCTGTTTCCACGTAGAAACACAAGATCACACCGGTCTTCTGTGGCAGAAACACGTCTGCCATGTAGGACTTGGTTTGTTCCTGTGCCTGTTGTTTTTGCACTGTACCTGTCACCCATTCCAATAAAATGACAACGAGGGCTGTAGTTATGTGCAAGAGTGCCATCTAGAGGTTGAAGTGAGATCACATTGTCCATGCTGTCCTGTCAGTGTTTGTGTATTTCTCTCTCTCTCTCTTTCTAAGCTTTATGGGAATGTGATTCTCTCACAGCATCGTGTTCACAATGTCTGGCAGTTTGTTGATCTTTAATGTTGAAATATGAGGATTTTTATGTCTAATGTAAAGGTTGACTTTGATCTACCGACACTGCAGGTAGAGCAGCACTTGTACGTGAACACATATTTAAACACGGTGTATTTATAGGAATAGATTTCTTGCCTATGGCAGAAAAAGTCCTTCTGAACCACAGATGGTTTACCCAGACTACATTTTGGAGACTTTGTCTGCAAACCTTGTAGGTCACACTGGTTTTGTTTTTTTGTTTTTTTTATGATCTGACACTGATTTTCTTTTTTGAACCTCTCAGTCTTGCAGTATTGGTGGAAATTTCCCGCCACAGCGAGTCACTGCTGCCATGTAGTGGTTAACTGGAAAAGTGTTTTATGGTTTATTTGTTCTCTGAGAAGAACTTTGATTTTATTTTCACGTTTTTTCGAAGGGGGGAGGATTTGAGTTACAGTTACTGTGGTTACAGTTTCAAACTGTCCCTGCAGAACGGTTTGCATGTTCGGATCGCTGACGTTTTATTTTGCAGGGGCGGCCGCACAGTGTCTCTTCAGTAGCATGGTGGTTGGATCCCACGTGTTTTTTTTTTTTTTGTTATGTAACTTTGTACATAGCTAATAAGACTGCATAACTAATTAGACAAGCACACACTATACATACTTTGCATGTGCAATATTTAAACATGTAGACTAGAGGAAGACTTTCAGTTCGACTATTTATTAGAGGCATAATAATTATGACGTTGTAAATACGGAAATCTGTACAAAAGTCAAAGGATTAAACATTGACGCAATAAAACTGTGTTTTTTAAACTGTGCTTTGTTTTATTTCACTCTGGACTAACGCTCAACATCAAGGCAGTGAATTTATTAACAAACAGGTTATTTATGATTAATGTAATAGACTGGGAGGCGTGAAAAACTGTGTGTTCCATTTATCCACTTTTTATATTAAGTATTTAAGAGGCAAACACGTAAAAAATGTGCAGTTATATTTATTTTGTGACTTCAGTCATTAACATAATCCTGACAACTGAACTTTATGAGGTTTGTAAAGATTGATATTACAGTCAGGCTGTTATTTATGGCGCTGCATCAGATTGTACAGGTGAATCTAATATCGTGAGCACACTCAGACCACAAGATGGTAGCATTAGGCACTGAGATGGTGACGCTGATGCAGTGCACTGCAAAATCAGCCATGTGCTATAAACAGATCGTGGTTATGGTTAATACCATGGCTGGTTTCGAGTATTGTATTGTTTGTTTTTGTCATGTGAATGAATCAATACCTCCAGATTCATTCAGTATTCCCCAAACATCATTTTAAGTTTCTGATCACTGTCACCCTTTTAAATAAATGTAATGTTTATATCATAATAGGTGTTTTAGAGTTATAGCATCTTTGTTTTGTGTATAAAACACAAAACAAACGTGATTCTCTGTCAGCTGCTCACATGTTGATAGTGAGGACGAACACATGACGCAGCAATGTCACCAAGTTGAGATACTCGAGTGACATAACAAGACTCTGTCATTGGTGTTATTTAAAGAGCGACATGTATTCATGGTGTTTAATGGTCAGAGGAGATGAGCAGGTCTGTCGCTCTGACTCTGATCAGCATTCAGTGTTGTGTTAGCATGCAGGCTCTGTCCTCCAGAGACACACCACCCACTCCAGCTCTCTGTTAGAAAAAGGCCCTTGTGCTCCCGGCGGGCTCCTCCTGTTTCATTTACATCTTAAGCGTTCGGCTGATGCGTCATCCAGAGCAGCTTACTGAGAGTGAGCAGCGTTGGGTTCAAGGACATTTTTCACAGGACATACAGCCGCTGCAGGATGGAATCCATAACTCCCCGTTTTAATGTCGGGCCACCTGGCTGCCACAGATGATGATGTGTAATATTTTGGTCTTTTTTTATAAAGGATATGTCATTGAAGTACTCATAAGACAAGTCTGTGTTCACAGTTGCACCAGATGCCACGAGCATCTCTTTTGAAGTGCTCTATTTCTGGAGACGATTTTAAAAAGGACAAATCTCACAGTACGAGCAAACATTTTGACCAAAACCGTGCAAATGGATGGAGCAGTTAAAAAGAAAGTGGCTCAGCATGATGGCTTTTACTTTGCAGAGTCACAAGCACAAAATTTGAAAACAGCTTAGCACGACAGAGACAATCGAAGGAGTGCATCTGGGAAAGAAACTCATCTCTGTCCTCGGAAACAGTCACCATGCAAAAAGCAGGAAACCAGTTGTTTATTGGAAGACGATCTTGGGAGCAAAAATCCAACTGAGAACATTGAATTAATTGAATATATGACATCATATACATCTCAATACATTAACAATGCCGGCCTCGAGGAGCCGCCAGCATTTCCACAATTGATGCACTTTTTTCCATTTCACTGATTCAATCTTCAGCTCAAGAGTCTGCAATTCTGTCTCCGCGTCCAGGAAAGTGCTTCAGGCTGCAGCCTGTCAGTTTTGGCCGTCTGCAGTAGTTATGGCTACGGAAGCGTATTGCATTCACTTGAAAAAAAACAAAAAAAAAACGAGAAAAGCTCTCGTAATTCTCAGAAATCAGAAAACTCAGAAATCAAATAATCTCTTCTAAGATGCAGATTTAGAAAAGTCATTAAATAAATCCACCTGATTTATTGTTCTACATGTTCCCAGCTACTTCAAGTTCTTTTACTGTACCATTTTCTAACAAAGTGATGCTGAAATCATAGACAATGTATGGTGACATATGTAGATTTAGAAAAATCATTTAGAAAACAAATGAAATTGAGTACATGTAAATAAGTACACATTCCCTCATCTCTGTCTCTCACTCTTTCCTTTTTTAAAACGGGATTTCATTTCATTTTTGAACAAGAATCAGGTGGAGTTGTCAGAAAACAATTTCATTTTTTAAATAAATTTTCTAATCTGACTATGTTGCCATATGTTGTGTATGATTTCAGCATGAGACTATTCGAAAATGCTACAGTAAAATAACTTGAAATCCACCCCAGAAGTAGCTGGGGACATTTGATTTGTTTATTTAATGACTTTTCTAAATCTGCATATCTTAGAAAAGAGATTATTTGATTTCGGTACAAACCGATGTAGTCGGGCACTAGATTTTAAAGTGTAGATAGCGTTACTGCAGTACTGTATCATATTAAAGTCATTGATTAATATTCCTAAAAAAAAAATCCCAGAAATTATGAAAAGTCCTAGTAAACACTAATGTTGTTGGAGTGGCTCCGAGGATGGCTCGTTGTGATGAACATTAGGTTGTAGCTCGTTGTCTGTCTTACTACGATTCAAAATGTTTTGTGTTTTAACGTTTCAATTAAGAGTTATTGATCTCGGAAGTGCCAATATCTTTCTAACTTTACCAAAGTGCAGTGGCCACCTGTGAGGCACCTTTCCTTATCTCGTATTTACGAGATCTTTTCGAGATCGCGATGTCGTAATCTCAAGATTGCGATGTCGTAATCTCGAGATCGCGATGTCGTAATCTCGAGATCGCGATGTTGTAATCGAGATCGCGATGTCGTAATTGAGATTGCGATGTTGTAATCTCGAGAAAAGATCTCGTAATTACAATCTTGTAATCTTCTTGTAATTACGAGATCTTTTCTCCAGATCGCGATGTTGTAATTACGAAATTAAGGTGTCTAATTTATTTTTTTCCCGATGAATGCAATACACTTCTGTATATGGCACTCAGCAGGTAACAGAATAAATTGGCTCAGCTCAACTACACTGTGTCTCCATGTGCATACAATACTTACAATCATGCTACGAGGTGTGCTGCAATTGGTGCTACCCAGTAAAAATAACAAAAGACAAAATGTGTCCACGACATATAAAACTATGATTTCGCCCAGTAGCCCTCGACGAGGAGATTTTTTTGATTTACAATAACTGCCAAAAATAGGCCCCAATCACCAGTAATATTTATTCTTAATGCCTTTTTCTTTGAGTTAGAAGTATTTACAGGGTCCAGGCTTCTGTGGAAAGAACTTCTGGGGCGTTAATGTTTAATTCATTGTTAAATGTCTGCTTGTCGTACGAAGGCTCGCCTTCAGTTTCAGGTATCTTAAGCTAAAATGTCAACCTACCAACGTATTCTGATCAGTGCATATTACTGAAAGTTGTATTCTTTTATTCACCTTAAAAGACCTAACATGACACAGAATGAAACAATGCAGAAACATTTTGAAGGACAGCGACCGCTCTCGACATGAGACAGAACACACTTTTGGCTGAAGTCCGCACCCTTAAACCTAAAACACACCGTAAAGAAGTGGCACGTACAGGAAATATGGCAACGTCACACTGAAGGTTTGTCAAATTCAGATGGAGTCCTCATGCTAAACTTGAATGTTCAGTTCGTAAATAAAAAAGATTTGTTTTTTTCAGAAAATGTATCACTGAGATGTTCCCAGCTCAGATCACCGTCTCAGCGTTTTGTTAAGAAGAGGAGCTTCTCCAGCCTCATCAGTTTTCTCTCAGGCCGAGCTGAGGTCAGGTAAGAGCTCCTGAAAATGTCCTGTGGTGTCATTGGTCCCAGTGAAATTGGCCCGTAGACTACGGCTTCATGGTGTTCTTGATGTTCCACCTCTGCCCGGAGCAGGGCTGCAGGACCAGCAGGTGGCCAAAGTAAACCTTAGCTGGCACGACCTCCAGACAGCGTCCCGAGGCTCGGTTTATGATCGAAGCATTCTGCAAGAGAAGGAGGAGAGATGGCGTCGAGTTTTATCAGGTTTAACAGACTGCCTGTAAACCACATGTGACAGGATGTGAGTCCTGATGTGGAAAGATGGTTCAAGTTTTAATTATAGTTTTTTTAAATTGTGAAAAATGAATGGAAAAAAAATAAAAAATATATAAAGTCCACTGCAGAAAACAACAACCTGCCTCTGCTGGGCTCCTCCTGCTGTGTGAGACAGGATCGATGTGGCAGAAAGTCTGCTGTGCTCTCTGTGTGAGCTCTCTTTTCCCAGTGCAAATACAGCTTAAAAGCTTTGACTCTTAAGCTTCGAAAAATTCTCAGGTGGAAGCGAAAGACTGATGGGAAAACTATTTTTTTATGTTTTTGTCTTGAATGACAGACACGGCGAGAGAGTGGCAACGTGTCCCCTGGAAAACAGGCCCATTACTTTGAGGTAATTGCACCATAAACAGGTCGACAAATAGTGCCAGACAAATATTTTTGCTAAATTGATCTCACAAGATAATTACGTACTCGCTTCAGCTTTACTATTTATCATCGAGCACTCACAAATTGAATTACGCTGAACTGTTTCCTCACCTGGGAGAAGTGCCACGTCTTCTGCTTCACGTTGCTGATCTTGTCACAGTTGAGCATCTGAGGGAGGTTGCTGACCTGATCGTCCACCACGCAGTGAGTGTCCTCGCCGGTGCTGCCCAGAGCGCCCAGGAACAGCTGACCCTCTTTGGTGTAACGTCCCAACTGAAGGAAAACACAGAGAACTACATGAGTGAAGGTTGTGACGCTGGCTGATGCATGCGACAGAAGTGATGAAGTGACGATGTGTAAGTTGCAGCTGTTCTTCAGAATCCTTCAGAAACCGCGCCGGTCTCATCGGTCTAAATCACAGTGCTGCTTCAACAAATCCACTGAGATCCCAAAGATTAGTTTGTCTTGTCTGTCTCCTCACACAGAAAGTGAATAACAAAGCTTCAGATTCCTGAAGTCTTCTGCACGTATTTTAAGATAGATGAAGATCTACCTCTGTGCTGATAAAACCTGACACAACTTTCAGCAGCTCTGCATCAACAGCTCGAGTTCGATTTTGTGCCAATAGCAAAGACTGTTCCGGTACGTGTTCCTGAAAATCCAGAACAAAGAGTGTGAGCTGCATCTCTCGCTGCTTTACACAAGGTGCCACACTGCTACTTGAAAGTGTGTCATGTGTTTGCAGGTGTTGGAGGTATAAATCTAGGTTTAAAATCCTAAAAAAACAAAAATCCCTCTTTCACTCTCTAGAGGTCACTGCTGCTTCTTCAGACACTCTGTGCCGCAGTTCAGCTGCACAAAGCGTCAAAACCTGCGAGAGTGAGCGAGAAGATGTTTGTTTTGTCAGATGAATGACTTAAAAAAAGTGAGTCTGTAGCTTTACGCTCTGACTAACTCAAGTTATTTGGAGCTCTGCTGGCCTCCTAGCATCACACTACCTGAACCCAGACCTGTGCTCCTTGAAGCACCTGTTTACCACTGTGAGCTAAAAAAGAGATGCCCCTCGGGCTGAAGGGGCCGAGGAGCTGACACTGGCTGACTCAGGGCTTTCAGCACAAAAAAGTGCAACACAGAAACATTTTCATCCTGACAGCACAACTCTCTCCTAAGAGGATTTCAGCTGAGCCTGTGTGAGAAACACAGCTGTAAATCATGCCGCTGGAGAAACACACTAATGAGTTGTGTGTTTCCGAGGGAGAGAGAGAGGCGAGGACAGCGGTGAGATGCACTCTGTGGACATTTTCTTGAGAGTGCGGTGTCCATGTTGTACCTGAGGACCCCATCCATGGCAGGGGTGCAGGGTGGCCGTGTGGTTCTCCTTCATACCCTGATCCATACACAGGTGGCTCGCTTTGGAGTTACGAATCTGAAATCAAGCGTAACAAAAAAAACAGTTTCCCTCAGACATAATTCTTGTTTTTATGCCTCACTATGTGAAGGATAAAGATCTGATCTGGAGTCAGATTAAAGAGTGTTCACTTTCTTTTTTCATGAGCCCCTCAGGATGTATTTTTCTCATCTCTCCCTCGCTCGTTGCACCAAACCTTGGACGTACAACCTTGTCCGTCCGGTCTCTTCCTCCCTGATGTCAGTTTGCTGACTCACCTCTCCGTAGAACAGGGTGTTGTTGTACCTCCTCATCTCTGGGTAAACATTGTCGAGGTACCACTCAAAGCTTTTACACTGCAGTTTCTTCCTCAGCGCAACCCTCGGAGAGACGTCTCCGTAATCAATACCGTGGTTCTGCAAGAGCACAAGGAGTCATTAAGGGAAGCCTTTGCTTTGCTGAAGCATTTTTTCCGCATGAATAGTTAAAACGGTAAAAGCATTTTAACACAAATGTTCATTTTGCTATCGTCTGCTGCACTGGCTGCCAACCTCGGGTTCCCGACCCCCAGAAGAGGACGCAGATGCTGAAAGACGACCTTTATTTATATTTCCTGCTCAATATTCATGTTGTGTTGAAGCAAACATCCTCTCTCACCTCCATGGGGATGTTCCAGGCCAGGTAGACGTTGGACTTGTACTCGTCCATCCAGACCTCAGCCACTCGTAGAGCGTTACGCCGCGTGTGGAAAGCTATGTTACTGTGGTAGGGTTTCTTCGTCCGAGCGATGTGAGCCACCCTGGAACAAGGCAGCACCTCCATACTGCCTCCACACAGCCACACCTGCAGGTAGTCGGTGATAAAGAACAGGAAATTAATTTAAACAGAGCAGACAGGACAGCGGTCCAGTCATGACGCTCCTTTCAGCTCTGGTTTGGTCTGCACCATGCAGTGTTGTATTACTCGAGATCAAACTCAAGGCCACTTTTCGAACAGGATTTTATTTCAAAAACACACCTGCAGTGTTTCCTATTATTCACTTAATAACATTTAATTTTTAACATTTAATCTGTGTGGCAGAAAACTAAAGAGTTCAGGCTGAGGTCTAACCACGATCCGACAGCTGCAAAGTTCCTCCGACAAATCAAGCTACTCGTTAAAAAAAAAGAAGTTTGCATGGACTAATTCATTTTTGGGACTGTGAAATTGTTTTTTTTTTTAAACATTATTTACATAATTACACATAATTTGTGAGTAAACTAAAAGTAAAATAAGGTGCTAAATAATGCTGCACATGTTTCCTGCTGATAAATGAACAGCTGTTAATGCTGGACACTTTATTATTTCTTCATTTAAATATTAAATGGTTTGTTAAGAATACTTAAATAAATAATGTTACGCAATAATTATAGGACTTTAAATAGCCCCTGTGATCGGTATTGGCTGATACAGCTGTCAGCTGATCAGAGCACCTTTAATAAAAACCATCATACAAAGTATTTTAGATTTGAGGAAATCTAGAGACTCATTTTATGAAAACTATAAGTGACATCTTTTCTTACACTAATCCAAAAGTTAAAACTCTTTTATCGTCTCAGCTCTGATGATGAAAAATTTAATATTTTTTCTTTTTATGGAGAAAAAACAAAAACACTGCAGAACAAAGACAAACTCTCCAATCTCTCAAGACATCCAGCAACAAACTCCCCAACCTTCCCGCTCCATGTGACCTATTTATCTCCATTGCCCTGCTGTGAGCTGCACACACAGGCCCGGTCCTCCAGGACTCTTAATGGGGCCTCATTTATCAGCGGTGCCACGCTGTGGTGGCCACTGCTCTACTTAAATCTACAGGGGTAAAGAGGAAACTGGGTGACACACAAACCCTGATGCCCAGTTCGATATTCTCCCCTCCGTAGACGTCCATGCCCGAGTCGAGCAGGCCGAGTTCGCCAAAGTAATGACGGTTGGCCACGAAGGAGCAGCCGATCATGGCGGGAGTCCTGCGACGAAAAGAAAAACAACATGACAGCAAGAGACACTTCACATGTGGTGTGTGTGTTGTTTGTGAATGGATTCAGCTCAGTGTGTGTTTAAGGCTGGAGCCGGCTTGCCTGATGGGAGCAGATATGTCGCCCTCGTCCCACCACTGTTTGGGCGGGCTGATGTACATGCACCACAGCTCCCAGTTGTAGCCATGGCCCGAGTTCTCGTAGCGCTCCACCTCGAACGTGTCGTGCTTGATGTTATCGATGGAGGGCAGAATGATCCTCTTGTGGTCCTCTTTTATTCTGGCCAGAACCGGCTCGGCCCTGACAAGTAAACACATACACATGTACGCACTTTTACAGACTCCTTTTAAAGATCTCCTCAGTTAGTTATAGAGTCCCTGAAGTTGTACCAACTATATTACGGATTCTATTTGATTCAGCTCAGTGCAGCTCTGGAGGGCATGTGTCTATTTATGCTGAGTGAACTGGGTTGTGTACATACTCTAAAGTACACACCGAGCTGGAAAATGAGTAGGAGACCTACAAAAAGGCAAAAATGTTGTGTTTACATCTCGGCCAAATAAGTTTCATCTTTAAAATGTGTTTTTATGAACAAGCTTCTGAGCAATAACCTATTTTACTGTCCGCTTTATGATTTGTTTGTTATTTGATGAGCTATATGTCGCACGCTGCTTCTGCGGGCTCTCCCCTCTCCTTATCTTGAAACTTCTCAGGTGTGAAATTGCTTTTCGCGTGTTCTTTTTATGCCGCCTGTGCCGTCCTTTGTCCTCGCCTGTAATGATTGTGCGAAGCACTTTGTAACTTTTCTTTCCAAAGTGATACAAGTCGATTATAGTTTATCGTTGTGATCGTGACATGTCTCACAGGATTTGGTTTTTGAATATCTGAGAGTTCCAGTATTAGAAAATGTGCCTAAGTGAAGTTGGTTTTCTTTGCAGGCGTCACTCACACGGACGGCATGTCAATACTTATTCCAAGCCACATGCCGGATTCACTCACCAGGACGGGGTGAACTCCACGTGGGCGTCAAAGAAGCCCGCCACCTCGCCGGTGGCCACCTTCCAGCCCTCGACTCTGGCTCGGATCAGTCCCTCTCTCTTCTGGTTCCTGACGATCTTCACCAGGCCGGGGTAGCGCTTGTTCACGTACTCCTCCAGCGGACCTTTCAGCTGCTCTGCACGCCGCGAGACGAGGATCACAAAAGCAGAACAACAGGTAAAGTTTTGCACGGTGACAAGAGATGACTTTGACCTTTTGACCATCAGGAAATCCGTACATATGTGGAGCAGAGATGCTCGGTAAGATGGAGCTTAGAGGAGGATTCTGGATGTGGTGAGGCAGGATGATGCAGCCAGGAGGAAATTCATGTGCTGTTAGTCCAATGGTGATTTTAGTTTGCTTGTTTAACATTGGATCATTTGATTTATTTTGGATAATTCTCTCTCGTCTAGGACTGACAAAGATCACCTTGGTGACAGTAAGATTACAGCCACACGGCACAGGCCTGACATCCAAACAAAGAGCTCCGTCAAAGAGCAGAACAATGATGAATTATTCTGGAAAGAGAAACAGAAAGACGACATGAATCTTCCCCGCTGTGTTCCAGCAGACTCCACACAGCTCCGCACAGTCTGCGTCTGCTCCACCTCTGATGTCTCAATCAACTCGTCAGCCTTCCTCTCCGTAACCGAACACTCGCAGCTCTTCTTCCTCCTCTGCATCACAAACACACACTCCAACACTCCCCTGAACAAAAACACATTCCTGATGCTCTCTGTGCTTTCAGGCTCTTTCTCGCTGCCTCTTTTTATTTCTCACACACACACACACACTCTTTCTCCATGCTGTGTCTTCTCTTGCACACACACACTCTGGTGTGTGAGGCCACAGAGCCGGGCGACTCGTGCATGGTGGGTGTTATTTCTCTGCGACGCTGCGATCTCTTCTCCTCTGTGACAGATGTTTGGCCCTCAGCCGAGTAGCAGTTCAACCGTCTCTCCTTCTGTTTGCTCCTCAAACACTCTGTTAATTATTATTGACCAATAACGAATGAGATGCCAGAAAATCCAAATTTTTTGTTCCTTTGTTACGATGAACGGTGGCTCTGGCTCTTATTTTTAGCCTTCCCCGCGTACACACACTCCTGCCGCCACAAATAATCACGACCGAATCGGTATTAAAAAGGTGAACTCTGGTTTAAGCACAGCCAGGCTTGTTTTCATAGTTTTTGATCAAACTGCACTCACAGAGTTAATCGCTGAGTTCTGGGAACACAGCGACATCGTTAAAATGAAACATGAAAAGACAAAAAACACAAAGATGAGCAGACAAGCCCACAGTTCAACTGAAATGATTAAAGGTTAAATTCAGAGTCAGCGCACCTCTAATAATAATAATAATAATAATAATAATAATTTACCGCTTCTGTTTGCTCTTCTTAAAACATATCTTGTTAACCGGGGTGTTTGTTTACAACCTGTCTCATCATCTCAGCTCCTGTTTCTCGCCCCATTACACACATTTGTTTTTTTTTTGCTGCATTGCCAGATCTCAAAAATTAACATTGTTGGGAATAAAAAGATCCAAGTGTCAATAAAAGTGAATCTTTAATCACCCTGAAACTAGCCCAAAACAAACCGCTTCCTAAGACGAAACAACACATCTGTGAGGCTTTCTTAAAGACACAGATTTCTGTCCTCGGTGGGCTTGAGGCTGAGCGAAGCAGACGGGGTATGAAAGTCACACAGAGTTGAGTGACAGACTAAGACGTTGTTGTGTTTGGTCTTTTGTGGAAAATCAGAGAAACGGAATAATGGCAGCCTCATCCTGAGCCTCCGCGATCTCATCTCTGTCTCTCTCTCTCTTCCCGTTTCCTCGATATTTGTCTTTGCTTTCCGCTCGGTCTGATTGCTCTCTCTCTCTCTCTCTCTCTGTCCAACCTCATTTATCTTAGAGCCTCTCTGTCTCCCTTTCCCTGTCTCTCTTTTGCCACTTTCTCTAATAGCCTGGTTGCTCTTTCAGCCTCTCCTTTCATTCTCCGTCGCCTCTTCATCGTCGTCTCTCTCTCTGCTTCCTTCTCCCTTTTCACTTATGCCTATTTCCAAACCCTCTCCGCTCCTCGACCTCTCTCTTTCATCCCTTCTTCCCAAATTTCTCCTCAACACCAACAACCCCCTTGCTCTCCATCTTGCCGTGCCTCCTCTCCCCTTCTTCGCTCTGCCTCCGATCCCCTCGTCTCTCTCTCTTTCCCGTCCCTTCTGTCATCTCACAAAGCCCAGCTTGGCAGCCCTCCCCAATAAATAAGACAGGGACATCTCTCCTGTGACATCCAATTGTGGCGCTCCGCCTCTATCTGCCTGTCTGCCTTGCAAAAAAAAATTCAACACCATCAGTCACCTCAGCAAAAGCTGCTCCTCAAAAGCAATGACCACAGCTTTTGTCAAGGAGATGCTCATCACCTTGTCGGGCCAACAAAGTACATAGTACAAGTTCGATGCCTTTATCCTGTATAACAACACTTCAGAGTAACATGCATGCAGTGAGTATGAACACAGGCTTTGTGTGCAGGTTTAGGCCTTAGAGGAATAGTTGATGATTTGATATGATGCCACACTCGTAGTGGACACAACCTGTAACTTTCTGGAGGCACCACGAGCCACAAACAGCATCTAACGAGTTTATCGGTGAGCTTTAGAGGTGCTGTTACAGTATGTGGTTTCTGTTACGTGTCTGTTTTTCAGTCCTCGAGTTTCATATCGACTGTACAGACATGAGAGAGGTATCGACCTTTCCGTCTAACTGTTGGCAAGACAGCAAATCCATGTGTGCATTTACAAAAATATCAGACTATTCCTTTGAAGACGTTCTATAACGAGTCTCCTCAGATTTGTGTGTGATTATAGCGCTTTTCATGTTATTCATATTACTGTCAGAAGTTAGTGTTTGTATTTGTAGGTAGATGAAACAATGGAGGCAAAAACTAGGACGGTCTCTGTGAGCTTTGCTTTCCGTCTTTTTCAGTTCAGTGAATCAGCTCGAGGGGATTTAATGGCCATGAAGTTGTCACACCAAAGTTAAAAGAAAGAAATCTTTGCCTGAAATGCTGCCGTGTCATTCAGGTCACCAAAATGTAATCAAAGCAAACACGGCTGATTTGTGATGCACATATCTGCATATTCGGAAAACTCTGAATATTGTTGCACTGACCGTCATCGCTGTTGTCGTCCACCAGGATGATTTCTTTGAGCAAGTGAGCCGGCGTGTGATTGACAGCCGAGTGGACTGAGCGCAGGATCACCGACAGAGCCTCGTTGACAAAGATGAAGATGAGGGAGATCTGGGGGAGGTCTCTCGGGTAGCTGACCTTTCTGCATCTGCACGGGGAGACACACGCAAACACACCATCTGTAAAATAAAACCTTTCCATGCATGCCACCATGTGAAGCCTGCTGCATTCTGGGCTTTGCACGCTCCACTCATCCTCCCATCATTGCTGTAAAAAGACCAAACTGCCTCAGTGGAGCTGCCCGACATCGTGTTCGACGAGGCTGAAAGGCGAACCACGTGCCGCTTCCTGTTCAACCGACCAAATTGGCCTATTCATAGTGTGTCTGCTGCAGACAGGAGGCCTGTTTCTCTACTGCTGTTTTGTTTAAGGAGCTCTAATAAAGAGGAAAGAGGCAGGGTGAGGCTTTGTCTCTACATTTAGTAAGTTGGGGAGGAAACGCCTTCCTTTACTCTGCTCCTTTTCTTGACTTATCATTTTATTTCCCGTGTGGAATGGAATTTTAATTACAAGCAATTAAATCAGATAAAAACCAGCATTTGAATGAAAATTCATGAGGTCAGATGATACTTTTTTTTAAAGCTTTTGGCAGTGAACTCTGAAAAAACTGATGCCAACTATGAAGTTTGTTGTTTTTCCCTTTTTAAGATGTTTGACAAGACGCCTAAGATACTTAACTATAAATATAAATACCATAAATATAATATAATGATGGAATAGAGATGATGGAGACGATGATAGAGATGTACAAAGCGAGAGACGCCATGGTAATTATGGTAATGAGGGGTAGGAACAGGAGGAGGCAGGGACGCTGCAGATCAGCGTAACCAGTAACGGATAGAGGAGAGCGGCACGAATGATTACAAGTGTGAGAGCGTGAACTTGTCACATTACATGTACAGCTCATCTGAAAGTGTGCTGTGACTGTAAGAGTCAGCTCACCAGCTGATGGCATTTCACTCATCAGCTGATCTATACATCCCCACTGACAGAGGCTCAGCTCTGTCGTGCCTGCATGTGAGAGAGACATCCCAAGAACTACGTTTCTTCTTTATACTTTCTTGTGGTTTGACATTCAATCTTTGTTTCTGTCTCAGTCAAACTGAGCAGACTCCTCAGACCCGAGCTCACAGGCTTGCTGCTATGCCTGAAGATATCACACCCCAACACGCTTCACACGCCACTTTGATCCCGGCAACATAAAAGACCCCCCGAGTGACAAATGAGAGCAGTGGATTCTGATGCCTGCACTCCACCGCACCAACACACAGCTGGTGGCAGCGATGGGCCGACGGCTTTCTCATTATCACTGACTTTCAAACAGAGAGGCTGTTACTCGCTTAGCCAGCAATGTGGGCCACAGACAGACTCTATAAAGAAGCATTTATGGAGAAAGATGCACCACGAACGGAGCTATCTGCAAAGAGCACACACTCACAGACACAGCAGGATCTGAACATTCATCAGTGACATGCAAGCACAGTTTGAAGTGTACCCGTATACCTGCTAATCCTGGGACTGCCTGTGTGTGTGTGTGTGTTTCTGACATGGCCTACTTTCTTGGACACATTTCATACTGGTTCATTGGGGACGGCTTGTCCAATCGGGGACATAATCCATGCTCCCAAGTGGGACAAAGCTGATTCATGAGTGAGTGGTTAAGGTTAGGTGAGGCTAAGGGTTAAAGCTCTGCAAGTAGTAGTTATGGTAAGTCTCCAAGACCTGAATGAATGTACGTCTATATGTGTGTGCATGCCTGGAAATCAATAGCCAGCCTGATAGTGCAACTTCATCAAATATGAGGCAGGGAAGGAGAGAGAGATGGAGATTAAAAGGGACAGAGAAGAGTCTGACGATCGAATGTGTGTCGCTAAACCGAATGTTTCATTAATAACTGCATACATGAATATCAAATCTTAGTAAAAGCAGCCATACCTAAATAAAACATAGCACATAAAGGAGGAGGGAGCTACCATGAACAGCGAGAGTCTGATTGGCTGCGTTGCACACCTGCATGAATACGATTGGATGTGACGGGTCCGCTGATTGCCACATAGCGAATGTGAATGATCCAGTTATTGTGAAGCGTGAATGAAACAGCTGATGCCAATCAGCTGATTCAAGTGGGCCTTCAGTGCCCCGCCCCCCATTTCAATAATTCATCAGCAACGTTTCTTTGCATAAACAGTTTGTGTGGAGAACACAAAAGGATCTGTCCATTAAACAGGAGCATCGAGTCTCGTGCAGGAAGACTTCCTCTGATTTTTGTTCGTATCCACGATTTGATCTTATTTTTGTAGATTTCTGGGAGTCACTAATGTTTTTTATTTTTGCTCTTAGATAAGAGAAACTTCCAGGAGCAGCTGAGAGGACAAAACAAGCTCTTATCAAGACAAACAAAAGCATAAATATCATCATCAAATTTAGATTATTATTGGAATATCAAACGAATGGGCTAAAGAAACACTATTGGTCCATTGATCCTAATTAAGACTATAAGCAGCTGCTCTTAGACGCTGCTGCGATCCAGGCCTGAGGCGGAGAAGGCGTTTTTAAAGATCGCACAGATCTGTTTGATGAGACAGATGAACGGCTGCTGAGCTGCCAAGAGCACTGCTTTTAAGATCTGTGCATCTATCCGATTCTTAGACACGTGCCAGAGTATCTGCACACGGCACAACACCTGCCTTTATACAGTGTTTAAGCGGCGTTAATAATAATAAATCCAATCAGCCTCCAATTTATGATCAGGTGGGATTCATAAGCAGATCGGGCTAGTTAAGAACATTTGGTGCATTGACGTGTTATATTTGAGAGTGTTGCTGGAAGAGAAGTTACTCCTGATTTCTTTAAATGTCATTTTACAGAACACCACTGATTGTCTGGAGGCAGAAATCCTCAGACAGCTCTGTTACAGTTAGACGAGGTACAAGACAAATGAATTTTGTGCAGCTGAAAGTGAAACGTATCAACTCGTACACTCACTTGCCAGGCCGGTGGTCCGGTATGGTCCGATCCAGAGAGATTCTGTCGCTGAGGTAGGCGTTGTAGCCGTACTTCTCCCTCAGGTATTTGGCGTCGCTCTCCTCAGATGGTGACAGCGTGGCAGGGAGGCCGCCTTTACCCCGACCCCCGAAGCCCTCAATCAGACCCAGAGATTTAGATAGACCTGGGCGAGGCAAACAAGATTACAAGATTACATGTCAGGATCTTTTAGTCTGGCTGAGTCACTCTCTCCTCTCAGTAACAATCTCCAGGGCTTACAGCTGATAGCCTGCCTCCCCATCACATGAACGTACAGTGTGTGGTCAGCGGCTGTCAACAGAGGTGAAGATCTTCAATGCAGGATACATTTTACACACAGGGTTGTGTAAAATAGGCTAATTTAAGGGCTTCGTACTCTCTCTGGGGTCAATAGTAGTTCCTCTGTAATTACACTACATGAAACACTTAATAATGAAATGACATTTTAATTTCTAGGCTGCAAGCTGCTAATGAAGCTTCAAGGCTCTCTGTGTTTCAAATTAGGGATAAAACAAGATTCTGCTGGGCGTACTTGTGGGTGGCAAAATGATTAAAGTGCCTATCCTTCAACGTGACAGGCTGTGTTCAAGCCTCCGTGTTGGCAAACATCCTGCTCAAGTGTCCTGAAGGCGCTGAATCCCTAAAAGCTCCCGCTCTGCAGTCGACCCTGATCTCTGACCCCAAGAAAAAACAACACTGCTCCTGCAGGAATGGATGAAGAACAATGCTCGGTGGTTAGAAAGAAAGCATCTGCATTATCCAAAGTTTATTTTAAAGGTTCAGTTTTGTTCTTCTTCCATGCGTTTAGGTCAATCTAGTCCATTTAAAGCCAAATTTATGATTGTATGAAGGTATTTCTAATTAAAAGTTTCATTTCATTGCTGATATTTGCTTTAAGCTGCAGAGGTTAACTATTAAATATATCAGATGTAACGGTTTAGTGACATTTCCAGTCAGCAAAGAGGATTCAGATTTTCAGCAGGCGGTGCATAATCTCTAAAATGAGACTTTGGAAATGAAATAATGTGACAGGTGTTTTCTCAGACTCTGTGGAAACTTCACTGTCAGTTCATGTCAGGGCTCCAGGAGAAAGTCGTGGAGGAGTCAGACAGCGCTGACTTTTCCCTCTTTCTGCAGCATCCTTGAGGAAAATCAGGTTGACGTGTTATTTCAGCTTAAATGTTACACTGCTCTTTACCGTTCAACTGCCTGTACACCACGTCCTCCAGCGAGCTCAGCCTCTTCAGCAGCACCTCATGGCTGACGCTGGGCCCCTGCGCCGTCCCGTTGCCCCGGGGCCTCTTCCCGTCAGCCGGAGCATCCAGACCGGCGGCTTGGACGCTGCGCGTGTTGCACTTGGTCCAGTAAGTCATGAAGCCAGCGACGGCGAGCACGTTCAGCACCAGTAAAACCCTCCATCTCCTGAACACAAAAGCCATTAAAAAGTCGCCGGTGTCCGGGCTCCGTATGGTGGAGGAGGGGGGACAGGACAGGACAGGACAGGGGGGGAGAGTCTCCGGAGAAGCCGAAGGTGTCACAGATTCAGGGCTCCCTCGGCTGTGCGGAAAGCTGCAGGGAGAATTAAGAATTCAGGTTAAATGTGTGTGACACCACCCAGGTTACAAAGGGGGGCAAATAGACAGAAGAGGGACCATCTGAGAGTGGGCACAAGGGTTCAAAAAGAGCGTGCGTTCAATTCAAGGAATATTTTAAAAAACTATATTGCAACTGAAACTGCCAGATTAGTCCAAATTATGTTATTCCACAATACTAAAAGAATTAAAACTACTAATATATAAATAGCAAATGGCTTAACATGAAATACAGAGGATAAAATCGCAGGACGGGGTATTTAGGAACCACCACGTGTGCACACAAATCACTGCAACCACTGCAAAGACAAACTAACTCACAATCCAGCGAGGTGACCACTACGCTTCACACCTGCATGAATACGATTGGATGTGACGGGTCCGCTGATTGCCACACAGCGAATGTGAATGATCCAGTTATTGTGACGCGTGAATGAACGCTGATGCCAATCAGCTGATTCAAGTGGGCCTTCAGTGCTCCGCCCCCCATTTCAATAATTCATCGAGCAACGATTTTCTTTTTTCACCAATGTTTTTTATTTTGCTTTAGATAAGAGAAACTTCCAGAGCAGCTGAGAGGACAAAACAAGCTTATCAAGACAAACAAAGCATAAATATCCTCATCAAATTAGATTATTTTGGATATCAAACGAATGGGCAAAGAACACTATGGTCCATTGATTAAGCATAAGCAGCTGCTCTTGTGCTGCTGCGATATATATATATATATCTATATATATATATATATATTATATATATATTATATATATTATATATATATATATATATAAAAGGGCCCTCTTCAGCCATCTCTAGTTCAACTGTATAAGTCAAACACATTTGTCAACAACGTGAACTGGCTCAGGCAAAGCAGCAGTCTGGCCTTAAACCTCAGTCTCTTCCTAAAGAGATGATCATATTAAATTAGATAGTTTTCCAGTTTATGAAACTCCCAAGTTCACTAACACAGACACAAAGGTCTAAATGCCCTCACTGTCCCTATAAAGGCGTGGAGCTACCTCTGGCCCCACCTGACAGGGAGGTGCTTTAATGTGGATGCAAGCCCCTCACATGTGCAAAGCTCACAAGACACAACAGAGAGCACACTGCAATCTCCTGCTCATGAATCTGCCCTCTTACCATTTGGCACCGGGGTTATTTTAGTTGCATCCCCCTTCTGAGGAAATCTGGGGCGCCTGGCCATCGGCTTTCATCCGTGCACGCCACCTCAAGCCCGCTTCAAAGTCATGCACGGAGGATGTAGACAAGATTCCAGCATTAGTTGGTCTTGAGGTCTCCTTAATAATTGAACAGTGAGGAGATGATCAAGCTCGTCTTTTTTTTTTTTTTTTCCTCCTTTGCGTCTCACTGAAGTCGGCGGTGATGCGACCGATTAGCCGCGCTCCGCCAAATCCTCGCGAGAGAGAGAGAGAGAGAAAGAAAAAAAAACCTCCTAAATGTTTAGTCCACCTTTCTGTTCACACACGTCCTGATATTCACCTCCAGGTGCTGATGAGGGAGACCGAGCGGCGGTTGTGAGCAGGGAGCAGCGGTTCAAGAGATGCAGCATCCTCCGTGAAGGTACGGAAGGATCCGGGGACGCAGCAGCCGCAGCAGCAGCAGCAGCGAGGAATGCGTCCTGATTTCTGCTCTCCTCATCCAGTCAGACGTTTATATCCACGTTTCCTGTGATGTTTCCTGTTGTTCTACACGCCCTTGTTGCTTGTGTGTGCTTTGTTATTTCCTCTAATTCTCTCTATGCCGACACAGCGCTTATTAAGGGCGCAGAGAAACGTGGGTGGATCCGGGACGTTTTCACTTCAAGCAGCAGGTCAGGACTGGTGGTGGTGGGTGGGTGGGGTGTCTGCTCACTGGCATCCAATTATCTACAGTTAGAGAGAAATTTCAAATATTCTCACAGCATCATCTATCTATTCTATCTATCTACTATCTATCTATCTTATCTATCTATCTATCTATCTATCTATCTATCTATCTATCTATCTATCTATCTATCTATCTATCTATCTATCTATCTATCTATCTATCTATCTTCTCTCTTTGTGTCCCTTATAGACTAAATTATTTCAGTCACATATGGATGTGCACACAGTGGATCATGTTAACACAGACTTTTTATCCATAAATATAATTACCCTCACGAAGCTGAGACAGTAACCTAATTCTGCAGAATATGAAAACCGTCTCCTCCTTGCAGGGAGAAATCTCAGTGGATTAAGACGCTGCAGGGGAAAGTTGGCACACCATCTGATAAGACACCCCCCGTAGTTTGTCTTTGCTTCAAAGAGAAGTTATCTGGTGGAACGAATATATAAAAAATGACATAAGTCATTGCCATCTTCAAATACTGCAGAACAAAGTAAAAGCACACGATTTATTTAAACACAGTCTGGAGATGTACGTCAGTATCAAAGTACAAGAAGTGAGGCGTTAAATATTGATGCTTTTAGGTGTAAGCAGCATTTTAATGTTGTTAACTGTAGGTGCTGCTTCACTAATATGCTGTATAGGGTCAAGCAGAATATTTGATCACTCATTACATGTTTTCCATGCAGAAATAACAGTTATCTGCAAACAGCCGAGACGTCAGATGAATAAAAAGTTCAGGATTACCTCTGAGGTTGAGAACAATAGTCGGCGTCATTAAAAATGGATTTCCACTGTTTTATCTTGTTTCTGTGGAATAAAACTGTGACCCCGTTAGAATAAAAAACTTTCTGAGAACACTCAGTATTTCACAGCATGTCGTCACTGTGAAGCAAAGCATCATAAATAGTAGTTTATCATTAAACGTGTGTCCTACAAGTAATATTGTTTATTAGAGATTTGTGTTTACTTTATGGATGTATGGCTGCAGGCATATTTATAGTAGCTTCATCTCAGATGACCTTAAGGTTTTCTCAGCTCTAAATCGGGTTCCAGGATGTTGCACCACCTCTTCTCTCCGATGGAGAGTGAACTCCTCCTCACGGATCTACAGCTACATCAGTTTGTCTGCAGACTGAGACACCTTCACAGAGTTCCTCTCAGTTGTTTCCTAGGTTACAAAGTTAATGTCAGTTTCAGCTAAGATGGATCATTCTCCATAAGCAGTAGACTTTGTAATTGTTTGGAGTTGCGACTACATCATGTCAACAGAGCTCTGGTGTGATTGAGCTCTATCTCTGGTAACACCTGGTTGAGTTTTGGTGGTTTTGTGTTAGCTGTCCCCATATGTAGTGGACCAGGACTGACCTCTGCGGTACTCCCTATTTGTTTGAGGCGCATGGGGAAGAATATTGTTGGGAGTGTGGGTATATTTGTTGAAGTGGTGTGGTAAAACACTTTACAGTACTTCATTTCACAGCATTAAAATGTGTGAGTTTGTGCAGAAGTGGGTCACCCAGATAGCTGGATGAATCAGGGCTCGTAACTCTACAGCTTACTGGAGACATGCCAACTCTGATCTGCAGGCAACCCAGGAGGAAAGAGACGGTGCAAGAGAGAGGGAGAGCGAGGAATGATTGGGAAAGAGAGGTGTTGGATCAAAACCCATGCTGATTGTGTGAGACGAATCAGAATAGAGAGAAACATCAAGGGAGGCGAGGAGAGAGGAGAAGAGCATCGGCGAGATGCACCAGGAGGCGGAGTCGGAGAGAAGGGGAAAGAGGTTTTGAAGGCGCGGGAGCGCACAGACACTGGGGAGGAATCAAAATTCAAGGGTAGAAAATTCCTAAGCAGTAGAGAGAGACACACTGAGATTCAGGGCAGAACAAAAGACAGAAATGTAAGAGGAGAGATTGCATGACAGCAGCACACGGAGACAAGTGGACAAAAAGAAGTGTAAGAGTAGATTTGAATTGTATCTGTTGCTAGAGTGAAAGGATAGTTTCAAGTACCCTCGTTAACCCCTGAAGTTGGTGTAGAGGAGCTGGTGAACAGTGTCAGAGGTAAAGTTAAAGTAGATTGAAGCTCGAGGATGCAATCATTAAATCTCCACGTTTTTATAGTTTATTAATTATATAAACAGATATTTACACAGGCGACTTGTCCAGGATTTACCTCTCTACTCGCCCAAAGCCTGATCGACCCTGAAGGTTAAGCAGTTACGTAAACAGATGGAGGAGCTGGAGAGCTCGTAAGCATGCATGTTCTGCTTTCTGTTTGTATTGGTACTATTGACCCAATCTGTTTGCTGCTACACTATAAAAATGTTTGATGGTGAAGAACTGCCAAACGTGACAGTAAAAACACTGTATATAGCATTTTATAACAGAACATAATTACGTTTGTCTAGTTAATTGTACGGTAAAACTGTTTGTCAGTTTTTCATGAATATTAAATATTTTTTAATTATCTTCGTTCATTGCAGATATCTGTTTATAGAGACTCAGCGAATGGTCTTGTTTTGGCCTGGTCTGGTATCTGGCATCTGCTGGTTAAGCAAAGAAAC